>NC_031999.1:9107100-9117058 GCF_001879085.1 Nicotiana attenuata
ATATATATATATATAATTAACCATCTATTTGGGTAAAGCTCCCAACGGCTATTTCTAGGGCAAAGTGCACAGGTAGCCGCTTTCATCATTTGGGGGAATCTTTAGACCCGAGGACTAAAGTTTTAATTGGCACAATCAAACTTCAGACCCGTGGTTTGAATTTCAAAATTCATCATGCCGAATATATTCGACAATTTTGCCATCAAATACTGTGTTTCAATCTTAAAAATTTGTTACTCCATTATTAATGTCAAATTTTGCTATTTACAATTCGTCATGTGATAACAAATTAAAAGGATAGTGATTGTACCGACCGTTGATTTGAACTTCTTATATCCATCTTTATTTTCAACTTTAGCTATTTTCTTTAGTTTTCTTAATAATTATTGTTTCAAATTTAGCTCTTTTCTTCAATTTCATTGTTTATTTTTGTTTCTACTTAGCTCTTACCTTCAGTTTCCCGAATATTAAGTCTAAAATTTAAATATACTGTAAATTGTGATTATTTTAAATAACATCATTAAATTGGAGATCTTTGCGTAAAAATGGTCGGAGTCATTTGTATGAGTCAAAATCGAACTAGAGAAATTCGACACGCGGAGACGATTATCATGACTGACCTGCAAATCAATATGGCCAGTTCGGCCAAGATCGATCAATGATCAACAGAATAAGCCGCTGAGTGGTTCATCAGGGCCGAGGTCGAGCCGCATATATAAAAGTAACAGCTAGTATAGCTTTGGAGCCTCCAAAGGGAATATTCCCTCTATTTGTACCTTTTAGGATTATTTGGAAATATCCCATATAAATAGTATGAGAGATAAGGCAAAAGGCATGTAAGATATATATGATAAGAACTCTTTTGAAAAGCAAGCTCTCTATATAAATACAAAGAACCCTTTCTAAAGATATTGGTATTTTTTTTAATTATTCCTTGTCATTTCCACCAGATCCGAGAAAGTCTTCGATATTCTTATAAGTTTCTTGTCGTTCATCATTGTCAGAGGGAGGAATCATCCACCTCATTCAATATTGGGTGAATCTTCTCCTTTATTTACATTTATTGTCATTTATTGTATTTATTGCTTATCATTATTTTCATTCCATTAACAACCGTAACATTTAATGGGTATTGCATTAAATCCATTTTAACGTGGTCCCGTATTATCCGTATAAACCTATCTTAGATCTA
The DNA here is from genome assembly GCF_001879085.1 of Nicotiana attenuata. NCBI lineage: Eukaryota > Viridiplantae > Streptophyta > Magnoliopsida > Solanales > Solanaceae > Nicotiana > Nicotiana attenuata. Next base: position 9,108,293 of record NC_031999.1, read on the forward strand.
AAGTCATTATCTTTAATTTGGATTTACGCTCTGTCCTTTTATTTAATTATTATAACAAAAAGTTTTATACTTTTTGGTCAAACAATTTGGCGCCGTCTGTGGGAATTTCCTAGTCAAAGTCTTAGTTTCTTTCAGATCTAAAAGAAAGCAACAAAAAACCTTGTCTTTTCTTGAGTGCATAGTTTAACATGGCAGGTAACGGAGAGGAAAGAATGAAAGCAGTAGCCGGTCTTACTACCAACCTCCTAAACATCATCAACAAAGTCACTGGAACAGACACTGAGGACGTGACACCAAACTCCTCCCCCAGGCGGAGTGGTTCACCCTCCCTCATGGCAGCATCACAACCTCACATGGTAAAGGGGTCTCTACATCCACAAGGGAAGAGGCACCACCAGCAGTGAAAAAGTTGCTCGAGGCATGGTTGACAAACACGTTGACCAGCATTCTCGACAAGCCCGCCCAAAGGACGAATAGAGAAACTACGAGAGTCTCTGTCAGACCAATGACAGACGAGCAGCATGGCCCTCGTCTTGTGATAGGTATTACTCACAATGTTAGTGATGCAGGTAACGACTCCCTCACAGTCGTTTTGAAGAAGATGGAGGAGATGGAGAACGAGAACAAAATGCTTCGTGACCAAATGAAAGAGCATCAAGAAAGGGTAGAGAAAATACTAGGCGCCCCAAAACTCTTACCAAAAAGGGACGCCGGTCGGTTCGTTGAGAAACCATACAGTGAAGAAGCTACACCACACGCCATACCTAAAACCTTCAAAATGCCGCCATACTTGAAAATATATGATGGCACGACGGACCCGGAGGATCATGTGACCCACTATGTCACACGTAGTAAAAAATAACGACCTTGCCAAAGAACAAGTGTCTTCTATATTACTGAAGAAGTTTGGCGAAACCCTCACCGGGGGAGCACAAACTTGGTACTCACAGCTACCTGCACGCTCCATAGAGACGTTCGAGGAAATGGCCGAAAAGTTTGTAACCGCCCATGCCGGGGCTAAAAAAGAGGCAAGGGTGAATGACATTTTTGCCATTAAACAATCACCCGGTGAAGGGCTAAGAGATTTCCTCGCCCGATTCAAGCGTGTGAGGATGACCTTACCAAATGTATCAGAGGTAATGGCAATAGCAGCTTTCCAGAACGGGTTAAACAGGAATGGTTCAGGGCCACTAGAAAATTGCTAAGCTGACTCATGAAATATCCCCCAACCACTTGGGACGAGATACACAACGCCTACTGCGCCAAAGTGCGAGCTGACGAGGACGACCTCAACGGGCCAACTCAACGGCTGACCTTAGTACAAATAGAATCTAGGAAAGACCGAAGAAATGACAACAGAAGGGACCATGCAAGCCCACGACCCAACCGTGAAAGATATCAACTATATGTTAGAGCCGCTGTCATACCACCCCCCATCATGGCGACGGCCCATCTAGGCTGCCAATAGGGACTCATCGAAGTGAAAGAGGTATGCCTCCACTACTATATGCTCACAATTTCTGCGTTTCTCCCTCAGAAATAGTCTACTCCCTAGAGAAGCTCGGCGCAAAAGTGAAGTGGCCGTAGAAGATGAAGTCCGACCCAAACACCAGAAAGTCAAACGCCCTCTGCGAGTTCTATCAAGAACGGGGCCATAAAACCGAGGACTGCATTGCTCTTAGGCAAGAGGTCGTGAACATACTTCACCAAGGACATCTGAAGGAACTTCTGAGCGATCGAGGAAGGGTAAACTTTGCTCGAGGATGCGAACAGCATCAGGGTCCACCAAAACAACCCTCCCCAACTCAAACCATCCAAATCATCATCGGAGGAGGCGATGACACGTCAATCAAAAGCGTAAAATTCACGACCACCCATAAGTTGCAACGGTCAATTACTCATGAACGGTATGACGAACTCGAAGAGAGTATCATCTTTGATAAGTCGGATACCCACGGTTTGGTCTTTCCTCATTATGAAACCCTTGTTATTACTTTATGCATCTTAGATACTAACGTAAAACGTATTATGTTCGATGAAGGGAGTGGTGCGTGCATTGTCCACCCTCGAGTTCTCGCACAAATAAAGCTCGAGGATAGGATAGTGCCACGCTGCATCACACTAAAGGGTTTTAACAATACAGTTGAGCGGGCATTTGGAGAAATCACGCTACCCATCCTGGCTGATGGCGTCACCTTAGAGATCACGTTCCACATCATGGTCTAGGATACAACGTACAACACCATCATAGGTCGCTCTTGGATACACGCCATGAAAGCCGTCCCCTCCATCTTATATCAAGTCATCAAATTTCCCACCCCTTAGGGGGTATTCAACATCCGAGGAGAACAACTCACTGCCCGAGAATGCTATCTCGCCTAAGACTGCACATACACCCAGTAATTAAAAGGCAAAGCAGAGGCCGCATAGCAATTAACAAGGTCGGGGTCAGGTGATCACGAAGGAAAAGATGCCATCAGGGACCCCAAAATCGTAGAGGCCACAAGGTCGACCGTGGAGGATCTCGACCGCGTACAACTCGACAAAGACGACCATAGCAAAAAAGCCTACATTGGCCACAAACTTCAGGAACCAGGTAAATTCCATGAATTTTTAGCTAACAACGCAGACTTGTTTTCCTTTTCCCATGAAGATATGCCGGGCATCCCGAAAGAGATAGCGACATACAAGTTGAACGTCGACCCATTTTACCCCAGTTCCGAAATAAATGATGCGGTCCGCGAGGAGGTTGAAAAACTGCTGGAAAACGGCTCTATCAGAGTATCGAAATACCCTCAATGGGTCGCCAACGTGGTTATAGTGAAAAAAAAGAATGGGAAATGGCGGATGTGCGTAGACTTCACAGATCTGAACAAAGCCTACCCGAAAGACTCATTCCCACTACCCCATATTGACCAGCTCATTGACGTAACAGCCGAGCACGAGCTATTAAGCTTCTTGGACGCCTACTCGGGCTACAACTAGATCCTCATGGAGGAGGAAGACCAAGAAAAGACCACTTTCATCACTCACTAGGGGACATACTGCCATAGAGTGATGCCTTTCAGACTGAAAAATGTGTGGGCTGATAAGTAGGGACTTTGACTGCTAATTTGCTCTCTTTTACTTACGTTTTAGCATAATAATGCGTAAAGGTATTCCCGAGAACTAATAAAATGTGGTTTCTTGCAGGAATATTGGGAAACGAGCCAAAGAAGTAAAAATTAACTCAAAAAAGAGCAAAAATTGGACAAAGACCAAAACAAAGCAAAAAGGGCCACAGTGCGGACCGCACAATAGTGTGTGTGGCCGCAAACTCTGAAGGAGCACTGATGGAATTTCCTCACAAAGTGCGGACCACACACTTATTGTGCGGCCGCAGAAAATATACTTTGGAGAACTTGCATGTTGGGAGATTGAAGATTTGCGGACCGCACTATTATTGTGCAACCGCACTCATAATTGTGCGGTCCGTTGAAGAGGAGAATCAGAGAGCCATGTTTTCGGAAGATAGAAAATGCGGCCGCACTCAGAAAAGTGTGTTTCGCATAATGAAATGAAATGCGAACGCATTCCAATTTTATGCGACCGCAGAAAGCCCAATTGACCAGTCAATCTCAACATGCGGACCGCACATTCTCCGCAGGGACAATTTTGTCAGATATTTTTAGCTTAGTATAAATAGAACTTTTTATCATTTTTAGGTCAAGTTTTGTAGGTTGGGAGAACCTGAGCCGTTTTTATTTAATGCATTGGGTAACATTATACTAGATTAGCTTTTAAACATTAGATTTTCTCACCTTAATCAAGTATTATGAATTATATCTTAGCTTCTTCTTTAATTTCTTCATTTTCCATGAGTAGCTAAACCCTTAGCTAGGGTTGTGACCCAACCCTAGTATGGGTACTTAATGGGTAATTGATTTAGGGCTTATTTATGATACTTAGCCTAGTTCTTGCTTGAATTCTAGAATTGATGGTTGAAAATATTGATTCATGCCTATTTGACTTAGTCTCTACTTGAGAAAGAGAGACTAAGTCTAGGAAAACTTGGCTAACTAGGAATTGGGTTAAACTCAAGAAATTGATAGCCCCAATTAAAGGGTCGAACCTAGAGATAGTAAGACCCAACTAGAGCATTTATCACTTGCTTTGTGAAATACCCATTTGGACTTGAAAAAGCCAAATCGGGCAAAATCACTCAAACTACCGAGAGGTATAGAGTGAGTAATTGAGTGTGATTACTATATTGTATTCTGATCAACCAAACATTCCTTAAAGCTCTAAATCCGTTAGGTAACCAACTAGGTGGAAGTTGCAACCCTAGATAGTTCATAACTTGAAAACAACCAAAACCAAAAATATTGTCTCTTAGCTCTACAATTACAATCAATAGCTGAAAATTAGAAGTAGAAACAACAATTGAAAATGTGGAAGTGTAATTTACGGCATATCATACAGTCACACTAGGTGTATACCTAATCCAAAAATCTAACTCCCTGTGGATTCGACCCCGACTTGCGTTGGGTTTTTATTATTGCTTCGATCGCTTCACAACCTATATTTGTGGTGTGAGTTTGGGAGACATCAAATTTTGGAGCCGTTGCCGGGCAGTTAAACAGATTTAGCTATATATCAAGGTTTTTGTATGATTTGTCTTCTTTTCCTTCCGAGTCACTAAATTTGTTTTTGAATTGATTTTAGGTACGAGAAGGGCTCTCAACAACGAGCCCATCGGGAATTTGCTAATGGGGGAGGACGTGGATGATGACCAAGTTGATGCGGTTCCTCTTGAACCTCAAGCAAATAGGCGAGGCCGACCGCCTCATGATAATGTTTCAATCTCTCCCCTCCTCCACCAAGAGCGGCCGCGCACCGGGTGTTGCTGAACGAGGGTTATGCAAGTGCTATAGTCCCGCCCCGCATTAGGGCGGGCAACTTCCAAATCACCAATGTGATGCTTACACTACTTGAGCAACAGGGATTCTTCACCCGGGCTCTGAGTCAAAATGCTTACAAGCATCTCAAAGGGTTCATCGATACTTGTAGGGGGAGCAAGCAAACCAATGTCTTCGAGAACGCGCTGCGGTTGAGGCTATTTCCCTTTTCTCTATGAGGAAAGGCATTGGACTAGTTAAGAGAGATTGCCCAATCATTCCATCTATATATGGGATGAGTTGGCGGAAAAATTCATTGCCAAATTCTTCTCTTCGGGATATATGGCGACACTTCGGGATGAGATTCTTGCGTTCAATTAAGAGCCCAATGAGTCATTGCACGAGATTTGGGAAAGATATCGTACCATGATTAAAGAGTGCCCGAATAATGATATGACCGAGGCCATGATCCAACAAACCTTCTACAGGGGGATCAACACAACAAATCAATGTGCGGTAAATCAACTCGCCGAGGGGAACTTCATGAACATGCCTTATGCCGAAACTTGTAAAATTTTGGATGAGATGGAGGATACCTCATCGGCATGGCAAAGTAGAGCCAATGTTCCTCAAGGTGGCCCAAATGTCTTTCACCTACACAAGGAACTACATGATCATGGGCAAGCTATTGCCGAGTTGACAACTACAATGAATCAATTGGCCAAAGCTCAACTTTAACAAGTTCAAGGGCCAAAATAAGTGAATGCGATGGAAGGTGTGAATATGATGATAAACAAGAGACGGCAAAAAGGTCAACAAATGCAAAGCCGTCCGAAACAATTCATGCAAGATGATAGTGGATATGACCAAGGTGATTCGTTTTATGAGCAAGAAGAAGAAGTGCAATATGTCAAGAATTATCAAGGCAAAGAAACAATGCTCAAGGACAAAATCAAAAACAATGGCGACCACAAGAAAATCAAGGAAATTGGAATTCAAGCAATCAAGGTGGTTGGAACAATCAAAATAACCAAGGGAATTGGAACAATCAAGGCAATCAAAGAAATTGAAATAGTCAAAATAATCAAGGCAATTAGAGTGGCAATAATCAAGGCTATTGGGGAGGTAACAACCAAGGAGGGTGGAACAACAACAACAATTGGGGGTCGAGTTTACAAAGGCCCCTGATGTTTTAACAACCGAGAAATCCACCTCCCTATCCTTCTCAAGGCCCGAGCTCTTCCAATAATGAGATGGGTAGAATTGAGAACATGTTTAAACAAATGATGGAGAAGAATGCCGACTCTGATGCTCAACTAGCCTCTCACAACACTTCTATTCGCAATTTGGAAGTTCAATTAGGCCAAATCTCGCTGCTTTGAACACTCGTCCTAAGGGGGCAGTACCAAGTGATACGATGGTGAACCCGAAGGGCGAGAACAACACAGGACATGCTATGGCCGTAACTACAAGAAGTGGAAAAGGTGGATATGCAACCACCTCAAATCAAAGAAGAGTTGTGGATGATGATGTAGTGGTTCAAGAATATGAAATTCCAAGCAATGTGGTTCAAGCTAATGGTGTGAGTTTTGGCGACATCAAGGGCGACGTATCAAAGGTTGGTGACAAAAATGTTCAAAATGTGCGGTCCGCATAATGAAGGCCAGCTCCAGTCCAAGTTCAAGTGTGCGGTCGCACTCAGAAAAGTGTCTGCATAGTTAAATAAAGAGAGACAGCATTCCAATTTTATGCGATCGCATAAAGCCCAATTGACCAGTCAATCTCAACATGTGGACCGAACACAGAATTGTGCGGCGGCACAACCTCCGTAGGGGCAATTTTGTTGGATATTTTCAGCTTAGTATAAATAGAACTTTTTGCCATTTTTAGGTCAAAATTTGTAAGTTGGGAGCACCTGAGCTGTTTTTGTTTACTGTATTGGGTAACATTGTACTATAGTAGCTTTTAAACATTAGATTTTGTCTCCTTAATCAAGTATTATGAATTCTATCTTAGTTTCTTCTTTAATTTTTTCATGTTCCATGAGTAGCTAAACCCTTAGCTAGGGTTGTGACCCAACCCTAATATGGGTACTTAATGGGTAATTGATTTAGGTCTTACTTATGATATTTAGCCTAGTTCTTGCTTGAATTTGAGAATTGATGGTTGCAAACATTGATTCATGCCAATTTGACTTAGTCTCTACTTGAGAAAGAGAGACTAAGTTTAGGAAAACTTGGCTAACTAGGAATTGGGGTAAACTCAAGAAATTTATAGCCCCAATTAAAGGGTCGAACCTAGAGATAGTAAGACACGACTAGAGCATTTATCACTTGCTTTGCGAAATACCCATTTGGACTTGAGAAAGCTAAATCGGGCAAAATCACTCAAACTACCGAGAGGTATAGAGTGAGTAATTGAGTGTGATTGATATATTGTATTCCGATCAACCAAACATGCCCTGAAGCTCTAAATTCGTTAGGTAACCAACTAGGCGGAAGATGCTACCCTAGATATTTCATAACATGCAAAACAACGAAAACCAAAAATATTGTCTCTTAGCTCTACAATTACAATCAATAGCTTAAAATTAGAAGTAGAAACAACAATTGAAAATATGGAAGTCTAATTTGAGGCACATCATACAGTCACACTAGGTGTATACCTAATCCAAAAATCTAACTCCCTGTGGATTCGACCCTGACTTGCGTTGGGTTTTTATTATTGCTTCGATCGCTTCAAAACCTATATTTGTGGTGTGAGTTTGGCGACATCAAATTTTGGATCCGTTGCCGGGCAGTTAAACAGATTTAGCTATATATCTAGGTTTTAGTATGATTTGTCTTCTTTTCCTTCTGAGTCACTAAATTTGTTTTTGAATTGATTTTAGGTACGAGAATGGCTCTCAACAACGAGCCCATCGGGAATTTGCTAATGGGGGAGGACATGGATGATGACCAAGTTGATGCGGTTCCTCTTGAACCTCAAGCAAATAGGCGAGGCCGACCGCCTCATGATAATGTTTCCATCTCTCCCCTCCTCCACCAAGAGCGGCCGCGCACCGGGTGTTGCTGAACGAGGGTTATGCAAGTGCTATAGTCCCGCCCCGCATTAGGGCGGGCAACTTCCAAATCACCAATGTGATGCTTACACTACTTGAGCAACGGGGATTCTTTACCCGGGCTCTGAGTCAAAATGCTTACAAGCATCTCAAAGGGTTCATCGATACTTGTAGGGGGAGAAAGCAAACCAATGTCTCCGAGAACGCGCTGCGGTTGAGGCTATTTCCCTTTTCTCTATGAGGAAAGGCATTGGACTGGTTAAGAGAGATTGCCCAATCATTCCATCTATATATGGGATGAGTTGGCGGAAAAATTCATTGCCAAATTCTTCTCTTCGGGATATATGGCGACACTTCGGGATGAGATTCTTGCGTTCAATCAAGAGCCCAATGAGTCATTGCACGAGATTTGGGAAAGATATCGTACCATGATTAAAGAGTGCCCGAATAATGATATGACCGAGGCCATGATCCAACAAACCTTCTACAGGGGGATCAACACAACAAATCAATGTGCGGTAAATCAACTCACCGAGGGGAACTTCATGAACATGCCTTATGCCGAAACTTGTAAAATTTTGGATGAGATGGAGGATACCCATCGGCATGGCAAAGTAGAGCCAATGTTCCTCAAGGTGGCCCAAATGTCTTTCACCTACACAAGGAACTACATGATCATGGGCAAGCTATTGCCGAGTTGACAACTACAATGAATCAATTGGCCAAAGCTCAACTTTAACAAGTTCAAGGGCCAAAATAAGTGAATGCAATGGAAGGTGTGAATATGATGATAAACAAGAGACGGCAAAAAGGTCAACAAATGCAAAG
>NC_031999.1:9117132-9216400 GCF_001879085.1 Nicotiana attenuata
AAGCAATCAAGGTGGTTAGGAACAATACAAAATAACCAAGGGAATTGGAACAATCAAGGCAATACAAAGAAATTAGAAATAAGTCAAAATAATCAAGGTAATTAGAGTGGACAATAATCAAGGCTATTGGGGAGGTAACAACCAAGGAGGGTGGAACAACAACAACAATTGGGGGTCGAGTTTACAAAGGCCCCCGATGTTTTAACAACCGAGAAATCCACCTCCCTATCCTTCTCAAGGCCCGAGCTCTTCCAATAATGAGATGGGTAGAATTGAGAACATGTTTAAACAAATGATGGAGAAGAATGCCGACTCTGATGCTCAACTAGCCTCTCACAACACTTCTATTCGCAATTTGGAAGTTCAATTAGGCCAAATCTCGCTGCTTTGAACACTCGTCCTAAGGGGGCAGTACTAAGTGATACGATGGTGAACCCGAAGGGCGAGAACAACACAGCACATGCTATGGCCGTAACTACAAGAAGTGGAAAAGGTGGATATGCAACCACCTCAAATCAAAGAAGAGTTGTGGATGATGATGTAGTGGTTCAAGAATATGAAATTCGAAGCAATATGGTTCAAGCTAATGGAGAAGTGAGAATTGATATTGATGAAAATGTGGAGGAGACGCAAGAAGAAGTAAACCCGTATAGGGAACACGTAATCGACATGCCGGAACCGATATAGCCAAAGGCTAAGGCACCAATTCCAAGGCCTCCTCCCCATACCCTCAAAGGCTCTCCAAGCAAAATAGTGAGAACCAATTCAAAAAGTTTATTGATATAATGAAGAGTTTGTCTATTAATGTGCCACTGGTTGAGGCATTTCAAAAAAATGTCGGGATATTCAAAGTTCATGAAGGATTTGGTGACAAAGAAAAGATTATTGAATTGTGAGATCATCAATATGACACATCAAGTGAGTGCTATTGTGCACTCAATTGCTCCGAAATTGGAAGTTTTGGGCGCTTTCACAATCCCTTGCACTATTGGGAGCGCCGATTTATCCAATGCTCTGTGTGATCTAGGGCCGAGTATCAACTTGATGCCCTACTCGGTGTTTAAAACTTTGGGGATTGGGCAACCAAGACCCATATACCTGTGGTTGCAAATGGCGGATTGTACAATGAATAGGCCTTTGGGTATTATTGATGATGTGTTGGTTCGTGTTGACAAGTTCAACCTACCGGCGTACTTTATGATTCTTGATTGTGAAGTGGACTATGAGGTGCCTATTATTTTAGGTAGACCTTTCCTTGCTACGGGGAACGCTATTGTTGATGTGGAAGCTGGTGAGCTCACTTTCCGGGTGGGTGACGAAAAAGTGGTCTTCCATGTGTGCAAATCTAAGAGGCAACTGAATAGCAATGAAGTTTGTTCGTTCGTGGATTTGGTGACCGATGTGATAATTGATGATGCTAGTGCCACAATGAATGTTGAGGACAAATTGGAAGCAGTTTTGCTCAACCTTGATGATGATGAGGAGAACGAAGGCTATGTGGAATGTGTAAATGCATTGCAAGGAATGGGGTCGTACACTTATGAGCCCCGCAAGTTATCCTTCGATCTTGAAAACCGGAAGACTCCTCCAACAAAGCCCTCAATCGAGGAGCCTCCCACTTTGGAGTTAAAGCCATTGCCTCCACATCTCAGGTATGAATTCCTTGGCCCTTCTTCTACTTTACCGGTTATTCTTTCTTCTTGTTTGACTAACATACAGGTAGAGTCCACATTAGAGGTGCTACAAAGGAGGAAAAGAGCAATCGGATGGACATTGGCGGATATCTGGGGCATAAGCCCCGCTTCATGCACAAGATTATTTTGGAGGAGGGTTCCAAACCCTCCGTTGAACATCAGAGGAGGCCAAAATGAAGCAATGCAAGAGGTGGTCAAGAAGGAGATCATAAAGTGGCTGGATGCCGAGGTTGTTTACCCCATTTCCGATAGTTCATGGACTTCTTCGGTGCAATATGTCCCAAAGAACGGGCTCATGACTGTGATTACCATTGACAAGAACGAATTGATTCCTACAAGAACGGTGACCGGCTGGAGGGTGTGTATAGATTATCGCAATCTCAACAAAGTTACAAAAAAAGATCATTTTCCACTTCCCTTCATTGATCAAATGCTTGATAGGTTGGCCAGACGTGCTTTCTATTATTTTCTCGATGGGTATTCCGGATATAATCAAATTCTCGTTGCTATGGAGGATCAAGAAAAGACTACCTTCACTTGTCCCTATGGTACTTTTGCATTCTCACGGATGGCATTTGGTTTGTGTAATGCACCGGTGACTTTTCAACGGTGTATGATGGCTATTTTCACCGACATGGTGGAGGATATTCTTGAGGTCTTCATGGATGATTTTTCCGTTGTTAGGAATTCTTTTGATGATTGCTTGAAAAATTTGGATAGGGTCTTGGCTAGATGTGAGGAGACAAATTTGGTGTTGAATTGGGAGAAATGTCACTTCATGGTCGAGGGAGGCATTGTCCTCGACCACAAAATTTCAAAGCATGGTATTGAGGTCGACAAGGCCAAAATTGAGGTGATCTCCAAACTCCCTCCCCCTACATCCGTGAAGGGACTGAGGAGCTTCTTGGGTCATGCAGGGTTCTATCGCTGATTCATCAAGGACTTTTCCAATGTGATAAACCTTTTGTGTAAACTTTTGGAGAAGGATGCCAAGTTCCATTAACGAAGATTGTATGAAGGCATTCAAATTGCTCAAGTTCAAGTTAACTACTACTCCTATTATTACCGCACCGGATTGGAGCTTACCTTTTGAGCTCATGTGTGACGCTAGCGATGTGGCTGTTGGAGCGGTGTTAGGGCAACGTATCAACAAAATCTTCCATCCGGTCTACTATGCTAGCAAGACCATGAATGATGACGAAGTCAACTACACTGTGACCGAAAAAGAGCTCCTTGCTATTGTGTTTGCTATGGAGAAGTTCCTCCAATACTTGATGGGTAAAAAGGTGATTGTTCACACCGACCATGCGGCGCTTCGATATTTGATGAGCAAGAAAAATTCTAAGGCAAGGTTAATGTTGTGGGTGCTTCTATTGCAAAAGTTTGATCTAGAAATTCAAGACCGCAAGGGTAGTGAAAACCAAGTGGTGGACCACTTGTCTCGATTGGAGGAGAAGGGGAGGCCACATGATGGCCTTGAGATCAATGACTCATTCCCCGACGAGCAATTTCTAGCCATTTTAATGACCACGATGCCGTGGTTTGTAGACGTAGCAAATTATCTTGTGAGTGGCATTGTACCGAATGAGTTCTCTTCAAACCAATGGAAAAAGCTCAAACGGGATTGCCTTGACTATTATTGGGATGAGCCATACCTCTTCCAAATTTGTACCGATGGTGTGATTCGAAGATGTGTGCCGGAGGAGGAACAAATGGGAATTCTTGAGGCTTGCCATTCTTCGTCATATGGTGGTCACCATGGTGGAGCTAGAACGGCTAGAAAAGTGTTGAGTTGTGGATTCTATTGGCCTACCCTGTACAAGGATGCTAGTGAGCTTGTCAAGCATTGTGATAAATGCCATAGGGCCGGTGGAATCTCAAAGAAGAATGAAATGCCTCTCACCACCATTTTGGAGATAGATATTTTCGGTGTGTGGGGTATTGATTTCATGGGCCCGTTTGTTAGCTCTTGTGGGAGCACCTACATTCTTGTCGCGGTTGATTATGTGTCTAAATGGGTCGAAGTCGTTGCTTTTCCCAACAATGAAGCGAGGAGTGTCGTGGCATTTTTGAATAAGAACATCTTTACAAGGTTCGGTACTCCAAGGGCTATCATAAGTGACGGGGTTCACATTTTCGCAACAAGTCTTTTGATACCTTACTCACAAAGTATGGTGTCACTCACAAAGTATCGGCCCCTACCATCCTCAAGCAACTGGACAAGTTGAAGTCTCCAACCGGGAGATCAAGAGTATTTTGTCAAAGACTGTGAATACCAACCGGACGGATTGGCCAAGAATACTTGATGGTGCTCTTTGGGCCTATAAGACGGCCTACAAAACACCGATTGGGATGTCTTCATATCGGTTGGTATTTGTGAAGGCGTGTCATCTTCCGGTGGAACTTGAGCATAACCCCTTGCGGGCTTTGAAGAAGTTGAACCTTGAGTGGGATGTTGCTGCAAACCTAAGAGTGTCACAATTGAATGAGCTAGATGAATTTCGGTATCATGCCTGCACAAGCTCGTCCCTTTACAAGGAGAAGATGAAGTACCTCCATGACAAGTACATCTGTAACAAGGAGTTTAAAGAGGGTGATCTTGTGCTATTGTTCAATTCCCAGTTACGGAAGTTTCTGGGCAAGTTGAAGTAAAAATGGAGTGGCCCATTTGAAGTGGTGAATGTAACCCCCTTTGGTGCTCTAGATTTGAAAAATAAGAACGATGAGGTGTTTAGAGTCAATGGGCACCGGGTTAAACATTATCTTGGCAAGGTTGATGATGGCCACATTGTGGCGGTTCTTCATTTCAAATGATTGTAATCTGCGTCGTGCCGTGACGTAAAATCAGGCGCTTCTTGGGAGGCAACCATGTGTCTTTTTCTTTTTCTTTTTCTCCTTCAATAGATAGGCTTTGTTTTATGCTAACTAGTTTTGAAGTGTTTGCATGAATGGGTGTGCATTGCAGGGACTATACCTAAAAAAATCTGGCCAAGTGTTGAAATTATGCGGATCGCACAAAAATGTTGCAACCGCAGAGAAGGATCTGCAGCCGCACAATTGGAGATCCAAATCACCAACTCTCTAAAGTTGGAATTTGCAGGAAAGTGGCCAAAATGCGACCGTACACAAAAGTATGCGGACCGCACAAGGATATGTAGCCGCACTCATTTTTGTGCGGACCGCAGAGCTCAATTCATGTACAGGTAAAGAGTGCGGACTGCACTCAAAATTGTGAGGCCGCACTCAAGTAATTTTTGGACCTGACTTGGTCAAAGCATAAATAGGGCTTTTCACCACTATTCACACTTTACGCTCTCTGAACTCCCAAGCCCTAGAAAACATTGTGCATCCCAAAAATAGTTCACAAATCACCCTCAATTCATCAAGTTAGATTCTCACCTGCATCATTCACTACTGGTATGTTCAATCCATGTTAGATTTTGTTCATTTTTCTTAACTTTTGTTTTTGTTTTTTTGATTAGTTTAGTTATTTTTAGGCCTAAAAATGTCAAATGTGCTTAATATGTGCTTCAAAATCATGTGGGTAGCTTCCTATATGTTCATTGGGGACTGGGTAGACCACTAATCTTGTCAATTTGTGCTAACCATGTCTAATTTGTGAAAAAATGCATGAACCCTAATGTACTGCCACGTAAAAATCAAATTGTGCCACCGCATACATTTTTGTGTGGTCCGCAAGTCTTAAAAGTTAGGGCAAAAATATGAGTTGAAAAGTGCGGACCGCACTCAATAATTTTGCGGTCCGCAGAAAATTATGCGGTCCACACAAAAATGTGTGCGACCGCAGTGTTAAAGATCAGAGAACCCAATAGTCTGAACCTGGAGTTGTGCGGTCGCACTCAAAATTGTGTGGTCCGTGCTCTTGGATGTACGGCCGCACTGTGAAATTGTGCGGTCCGCACTTGGCAGTCTGCGGCCGCACTCACTTTTATGCGGTCCGCACTACCTCCTTTGAGTCTGTTTTCCTGCAACTGTCACGCATACACCTGTGTACACTATGGACTTCAAATCTAACTGATCTCTATTGCTATGTGTGCATACAATGGTCAGATTGCATGGAAGGGGTGATACATCAAAAGAGGGGTTGAACCCTCCCGAGGCCGAGGCCGAGGCCTAGGCAAGAGTAACCTACCACTTGCCATACAAAGAGCAATAAACACGAAGTCTACAGCCAATAGAGTCCCACAATCTTCAGACACCAGTAAATATGCCCCGTCTAGGGAAGCTTCAGAGGGCAACTATGTACAAGCACAACCGCAAGCCCAATCACATGAAGTTCAAGGGAGATACCAACTCTGTGACGAATCTTCCACCTCAGCAAGTTCTTCTAAGGGTTCAGATGCTGGTATCCAGGGTTCAGAGCCCTCATCTACACACACTCCTCATGCACCAATTGATTTATATGATGATGATGATGTCCTGGATGATGGGAGATAAGGTGACACTCGAGTGGGCGGCCTTGAGAGGTCGAGGAGGAAAGAGATGTGGGAAGACATATTCGTCACCTTAACAGCCTTCATCAAGTTTATAGAGTGGTGACCCCAGAGATCGCTTACACTTGAGTGAGAGTTCTTAATGAAGGATTTGGACATTCACAACCCAAATGTCCTTAGACAGTTCCGGGAGCGAAAGAGGTGGAAGTGGTTTACCCACAGTGTCATCGATGCAAATGAGCACTTAGTTAAAGAATTTTATGCCAATCTGTCTCATATAAAGAAGGGTACCAAGATTACAAAAGTGAGAAATCTAAAGTCCGATTCGATGCCTGCTCTTTGAACACGTATGTGGGATTTGAAGAAGTAGAGGCAGTCCAATATTTGGAAAAACTTGCTATGGGTGATGTAGCTCGCCCGTGGCTAGCTGATATTTTGGCTGCTCGAGGACCACCACCCCCATGGCTCACAGCAGGGGTTCCCATAGTCCAGGCCACCCTAAATTTTGAGGCAAAAGGGTGGCAGACCTTTGTATGCAACCGTATTGACCCGTGTCTAAATGAAAAAAACCTCCCACATCCCCGAGCAGTTCAGGTGGCTTCTATTATGGCTGGGTACCCGATCAATGTGGGTGCCATAGTGTCAACCAGCATTACATTAGCTGTCCAGAAAGATGAGAGATCCTACCCTTACCCAAACTTCCTCATAGAGTATTTTAACGATCAAAAGGTGGAGCCGAGGAAATATGATACAATGGTAAAGGCCAAGAAGCTTTTCTCATGGTACCACCTGCAGGGTGCTGACATCCCAAAGTTCAAGGGAAAGGCAACTACCTCCGATGGCTAGTCTGAGGAGCCAACGGTAGTAGTTACTAATTCAGCTGCTGAGCCTTCCACAGATGCCATGCCTTCCACAGCAACCGGTCCTTCCACCGGGACAGCAGACATGCCACCACCACCTTCTTCTTCTAGACCATAAACTTCATTATCAGTGCCAGCCTCATCCACTTATCCACAGACTGCGCTGCGAGTCTCCCAAACATAGGTGAGTCTCAGCAACTGGATGCATGCAACTTGATAATAGGCTAGATTCATGTAA
Organism: Nicotiana attenuata; assembly: GCF_001879085.1. Lineage (NCBI taxonomy): Eukaryota > Viridiplantae > Streptophyta > Magnoliopsida > Solanales > Solanaceae > Nicotiana > Nicotiana attenuata. The sequence continues at coordinate 9,124,379 of NC_031999.1, forward strand.
TTTGGCGACTGTTTACGCCCTAGCCTGACTATGTTTTACTGTTATAAGATAGTTAAATGATGATAAATTGGCTCTAATTGTGAATTTCACACTTTGTAGGAGTGAGTGGCATGTATTAGGACTTAAAACTGTAATTGGAGCTAAATTGAAGCAAGAGAAGCCCCTAGGAGCTGAGTACGTGGGAAGATGAGAGAAAGAAGAGCTGAAATAAAGACCCAGACTAGCGCGGCCACTAGCGCGACCGCGCTAGCCCAGAAGTTCGAGGCAGAATGGTAGGCCATATGCGCGGTCATTAGCACGTCCACTAGCGCGACCGCGCTAGCCCAGTTCTGGAAAAATAAACTCCATGGGTAAACTTGGAAGTTCGGGGGTAAATCCACTTAACCTATAGAAGGTCCTGATCGCCTAAGGAAACATTATCAATGTTTTCATAGCTTAGTTCAAGGCAAGGAGAGGCAAGAGGCAAGGAGGATAATTCAACATCGAGTTCTTCCTTTTGTGTTTTACTATTTGTGATGAATTTGACTATTGTTATGATGAACACTAGTATGAGTAGCTAAATATTTAGTCTAAGGTTTTGATGGAACCTATTGAAGGATGAACTTCTTGTTATATTAATATAGTTTGCCCAGTTTAATCTCTATTTGTTCAACTATATTCTTATTGTAGTTAATTGATAGGATCCTCAATTAGCTGTGCCTAGTTAGTGTGCATAACTCGGGAGAGAGTGCATATTTAGGTAATTGTTGAAAAATACCACTCCCAAAGTATATGAGGGATAAATAAACGAGGGTTTAAAGGCGGGATTAGGGATAACGAAGCCTTGGGTGCATTCTAAAGTGAGCTGTAATAAACAAAGCCAGCTAGCGTAACTCGGGAGAGTGCGTCTAGTAACTTGTCGTGATTACTCGGGAGAGATTTACGGTAATAAGAGTGCTCATGATTGATAGAGACGATTAGGCAATTCTATGTAAAACATAACCGGAAGGGATTCCATCAATAGGGGAAATCATAACCTTAGAACCTTCTCCTAATTGTTTACAACTTAATCATAGTTAGTCTTTAGTTGCTTATTTACATTCATTCTTAGTTAGTAGAAACATCCTCAATTGTTATTCAAAACGTTTGGGAAGTTGATTACGTAGAATTTTGTAAGTCTAACGAGAGTAATTGAGAGGTTAATTCCTTGTGGGTTCGACTCTGGGCTAAATACTTAGACTATATTTGCAATGTCCGCTTAGTCCTTTTTATAAGGCATAGTTGGGCGAGATCAAATTTTGGCGCCGTTGCCGGGGAATTAACGGTGTTATCAATTACAATTGAAAGAAATACAAAAATTCTTAGTGTATTCAAATTTCTCTATACCCAATCTATACATTGAAATTTTAACGTTTGTTGACTTGGTTGTTCAGGTGCATGCCTAGAAACTCATCGAGAACTAGTGAAGTATTTGAAGCATTATCAGATCCCGAGAAAGTTTTCAAGGCCTTGAATCGGGCCAACCGGAAAAACAAACAACTGAACAATTCGAACCAGACATGGGGGATAACATAGTAAACCCAGCAGCGCCAGTAGCGCCAGTGGCACCTCTTGTGCCAGAGGCTGCGCTATATGACTGGGCACAACCCACAGCAGAGAACTTGGGCACTGAGATTTTAGTCCCGCAGATACAGGCTAAATCGCTTCAGATCATGAACAACATGCTGCACTTGTTGTAGAACAAGGGACTATTTTCGGGGTCACAAATCGAAGATCCTCAACAGCACTTGAAGAATTTCCTGTCAATCTGCAAAACTCAAAGGCAGCCCAACGTAACTCAGGAAGCAATCAAGTTGTTGTTGTTTCCATTCTCAGTGATAGGATCTGCCCAGACTTGGCTAAACGCACTCCCCATAAATTCCATAGCAATTTGGGAGGAGTTAGTCAAGGAATTTGTGAACAAGTTTCATCCACCCAACAAGACTGCCCAACAAATCGATGAAATATTGAGTTTCAAACGGAGACCAATGGAGACACTGCAAGAAACATGGGAACGATTCAAGGGGATATTGGTTATATGTCCACACCATGGTATTCCAGATCAGATGTTGGGGCTGCGGTTCTACATGGGTTTGGCAGATGGCGTGAAAGGTAATGTTGATGCTTCAGCTGGTGGAGCATTTTTGAGCAAAACATGGAGAGAAAGTCAGAGTCTGCTTGATAAAATGGCACAGAATTCAGGGTGGACGACCAGGAACGCACCTATCACTCCAGTGGTTCATTTAGTGCCCTTAGATCCATCCAACACTCATGCTGTAAACATGGCCACGTTAATGACACGGATGAGTATACTCACTAAAAAGGTGGAAGAGTCAGGGCAGAAGCAAGAGGTACACATTGTTGATACTACCAATGGGGGCTTATGCAGATCTTGCATTAGTCAGCCAATTGGTAACCAGTGGAATGCAGAAAATGATCATCATCACTACCTTGAGGACATGAATTATGTGTCTAATTATGGAGGTCAGAGACAGGGTGGTCAAAATTGGGGCCAACAAAATCAGTCGTACAGGCCAGTCCAGCCACAGTTCAATAATAGAAACATGGGAGGTATGAGACCTCCTAATAATATGGCACCTTATCAAAGGCCACAGGGATACAATAATCAAAATCAGCAGCAGGGGTATCATCCTCCTCAGCAGCAGCATGGTGGACGGCAGGAAGATGGGTTTGCTAGACTCGAGGCAATGATGCAGCAGATTATTGGGTCTAATGCAAAAATCAGTGAAAGAGTAGATGCACATGATTCAGCTATCAAGAATATTGAGGTGCAGATGGGCAATATTTCGATGTCTCTAAACAATCGTCCTCATGGGACATTACCTGCAGACACTCAAATAAATCCAAAAGATCAAGGCCCGAAGCAGCTGATGGCAGTGAGTCTACGTAATGGTAGAGACTTAGACTTGGAGCAAGAGAGGGCTCGAGAAAGCAGACAGGCTGGAACACTTGTACCAGTGCCCATTGAGCTAGATGAGTCAACGAAACTGACCGAGGTGACAGTACAACCTGCCCAGGAAGAGCAAACCACATAGATCGAGGCTGAGAGAGAAGCTGAGACAGCCCGGGAATCGGTAGTTGAGGTGGTAGATGAAAAAGAAAATACCCAGATCATTGGAAAGAAGAGACCCTCCGCACCATTCCCACAGAGGCTGGCCAAGTACCAAAAAGAGGAACAATACAAGAAATTCTTTGAGATGCTGAAACAAATCCATGTAAACATTCCATTGATAGATGCTTTGAAGGAGATGCCTGGTTATGCAAAAATGATGAAGGACTTGATGTCCCGAAAGTTCGATTTCCAAGACTTGGCCACGGTGACGCTGACTTAGACCTGCAGTGCGGTGGTGACGAGACCAATTGCTGAGAAGCTGTCCGATCCAGGGAGTTTCACAATTCCATGTACCATTGGTAATTTTGCTTTCGCCAAAGCACTGTGTGATTTAGGGGCTAACATAAATCTTATGCCCTTGGCGATCTATAAGAGGTTGGGTATTGGAAGAGCTAGACCCACTTCTATGTTGTTGCAGCTGGCTGACAGGATTGTGAAAAGACCTTCTGGTATCTTGGATGATGTGTTGATTCGGGTAAGGAAATTTATGTTCCCTGCAGATTTTGTGATTCTAGATTGCAAGGTGGATGAAGAGATTCCCATAATTTTAGGAAGGCCGTTCTTAGCCACTGGGAGAGCTCTCATTGATTGTGAGACTGGGGAGCTCAAGATGAGATTGAACGATGAAGAGATAACATTCAATGTGCAGAAATCTATGAGGCGACCAAGTGAATTCGCCAATTGTTCTCTTATTGATGCCGTGGATGTAATCGTAGAAGCTGATGATGAGATGTTAACTATTGAGGACCCTCTTGCTGCATGTCTAACAAATTTAGATGAGGTGAATGGGGAAGAACTGGCGGAATGGGTATTGGCTTTAGAGGGCAGAGGGTTCTGGGATAGAACTCTTGAATTTGAGCCCCTACACTTAGAAAACAGAGAAACTCCTCCAGCCAAGCCATCCGTTGAAGAGCCACCAAAGCTGGAATTGAAGCCACTGCCTGCCCATCTCAGGTATGAGTTCCTTGGACCTAACTCCACATTACCTGTTATTATCTCATCTAGTTTGTTAGATGTGCAGGCATAATAACTCTTGTAGGTACTCAAGAAGTATAAGACTGCCGTTGGGTGGACCATGGCAGACATTAAGGGGATCAACCCCGCCTATTGTATGCATAAGATTCTGCTGGAAGAGGGACGCAAACCTTCCAGGGAACACCAACGAAGGCTGAACCCCAACATGAAGGAAGTGGTGAAGAAAGAAGTGATAAAGTGGTTGGATGCGGGAATCATTTTCCCATTCTCTGACAACAGCTGGGTTAGCCTGGTGTAATGTGTGCCTAAGAAGGGTGGAATGACGGTGGTTAAAAATGATAACAATGAACTGATCTCTACGAGAATCGTCACGGGCTGGAGAATTTGCATGGACTACAGAAAGTTAAACCTGGCCACCCGGAAAGACCACTTCCTACTTCCCTTCATTGATCAGATGCTAGACAGATTGGCAGGGAGGTCGCACTTCTGTTTTCTGGATGGGTACTCAGGGTACAATCAAATCTCCATTGCACCTGAGGACAGAGAAAAGACCTCCTTCATTTTCCTATATGGCATTTATGCCTTTCGGAGGATGCCATTTGGCCTATGCAATGCACCCGCCACATTCCAAAGGTGCATGATGGCCATATTCACTGACATGGTAGAGGACATAATGGAGGTATTCATGGATGATTTCTCAGTGGTGGGGAACTCATTCGATGAGTGCCTTATAAATCTGACTCGTATGCTGAAATGGTGTATTGAGACTAACCTGGTTCTTCATTGGGAGAAGTGCCATTTCATGGTACAAGAGGGCATAGTCTTGGGGAACCGGGTGTCAAGTAAAGGAATCGAGGTGCATCGCGCTAAAGTTGACGTGATAGCAAAGCTGCCACCTCCAACTTCTGTCAAGGCAATCAGGAGCTTCCTCGGGCATGCCAGTTTTTACCGGAGATTCATAAGAGACTTTTCAAAAATTGCCAACCCTCTTTGTAAGTTGTTAGAAAAAGATCACCCCTTCTTGTTTTCTGATGATTGCAGGGTAGCATTCGAGGAGCTGAAAAAGAGGCTGGTCACAGCACCCATCATTGTTGCCCCCGACTGGGAGCAACCATTCGAACTCATGTGTGATACCAGTGACTACGCAGTGGGGGCAGTGGTGGGACAGCGGAAAGACAAGCTAATGCATCCAATCTACTATGCCAGTAGAACGCTGATTGGAGCACAGTTGAACTACACTGTGACTGAGAAGGAGATGTTGCTATGGTGTTTGCTTTCGACAAATTCATATCGTACCTGATTGGCTCTAAGGTAATTGTATACACTGATCATGCAGCTCTCAGGTACTTGATTGAGAAGAAGGAGTCTAAATCGTGCCTAATTCGTTGGGTGCTGTTATTACAAGAGTTCGACCTCGAAATTCATGACCGTAAGGGCACAGAAAACCAAGTCGTTGACCATCTATCACGACTTAAGGGAGCTGAAAACTCAGTTGAGGTTGAGGATATTCTGGAAACCTTTCCAGATGATCAACTGCTCGCTACGAGTCTTGAGGAAGTGCCATGGTATGCAGACTTTGCAAATTACTTGGCCAGTGGTATAGTTCCCTATGACCTTTCCTCTGTACAAAAGAAAAAGTTTTATCGTGATTGCCGTATGTATTATTGGGATGAACCTTACCTGTTTCGAATATGTGTTGACAATATGATCCGGAGGTGCGTCCCCGAGATAAAACAATCTACTGTTTTGCAGGCATGTCATGCATCGGTGTATGGAGGGCATTTTGGAGGAGTCAGGACAGCCGCGGAAGTGCTAGAGGCCGGCTTCTTTTGGCCAACAGTGTTTAAAGATGCGCACCAATGGGTGAAGGGCTGCAATGAATGTCAGCGAATCGGGAACATTTCCCGTCGCCATGAGATGCCCATGAACCCGATTCAAGATGTGGAAGTGTTTGATGTCTGGGGGATTTACTTCATGGGACCCTTCGTCAGCTCCTTTGGCAATAAGTACATACTTGTTGCTGTGGATTACGTGTCCAAATGGGTAGAAGCTACAACATTGCCCACTAATGATGCAAGAGTGGTGGTGGGATTTTTGAAGAAGAACATATTCACCTGTTTTGGGACCCCGAGAGCGATTATCAGTGACGGAGGCACCCACTTCTGTAATCGAGCCTTCGAGAAGTTGCTAGCAAAGTATGATGTACGCCACAAGGTGGCAACACCTTATCACCCGCAGACCAGTGGACAGGTGGAAGTGTCAAATAGAGAGATAAAGAGTGTATTGACCAAGACTGTAAACGCCACAAGAACTGATTGGGCGAAAAAGTTAGATGATGCACTCTGGGCTTATAGAACTGCTTTTAAAACACCAATTGGTTTGTCACCATATAAGTTAGTATTCGGGAAGGCCTGCCACTTACCAGTGGAACTTGAACATAAAGCTTGGTGGGCATTGAAATAGCTGAACCTAGACATTGAGGCTGCGGGCACAATGAGAATCACTGAATTGCATGAGCTTGACGAGTTCCGATATCTGGCTTTTGAGAGCACAAGGTTGTACAAGGAAAGAATGAAGAGATTGCACGACCAGAACATTGATGAGCGACATTTCAGCCCCGGGGACAAGGTATTGGTCTATAATTCAAGATTAAGGCTATTCCCGGGTAAGCTTAAATCACGATGGTCTGGTCCATTTTGAGTGGTCGAAGTATTCCCTTTAGGGGCCGTAGAAATTGCCTCAGAGAAAGACTCTCACACGTTTAGAGTCAATGAGCAGAGATTGAAGCTATATGTAGGCATGAATGAACCAAAGGAAGTGTTAGAGATCCACCTGACGGAACCTCAGAGGTTGAGCGAGCCTTAAATACGCTTGTCTGCGTCGTGCCGCGATGTTAAATCAGGCGTTGCATGGGAGGCAACCCATTGAATTGTTGTAATCGTCGTGCCACGACATTAACTAAGGCACTGGTTGGGAGGCAACCCAACGATAGTAGTAGTTGTTAATTGTGAGTTTTGGGAAGTACTAACCAATGCAGGTGACAATGGGCGGGTGATAAGGCCATCGAAAGTGGTAAGAACAGGTGAAAAATGAAAAAAAAGATTATGCCCAGGAGCGCGCTTGCGCTACAGGCCCTGCTAGTGGCCACGCATATGAGCAAGTGTTCTGCCTCAGCTAAAAAAAACTAGTGCGACCGCGCTACTGAAAGCGCTACTGAACGCACTACTAGCGCGACCGAGCTACAGGCCGCGCATATCGCCTAGTATTCTGCCTGGACTAGCGCGGCCGCGCTCGTACCGCGCTACGACCGCGCTAGTCCCGCCCAAAATCTGATGCGTTTTGTTTTGTTATTTTAATTTTTTTTTATGTTAACTTCTTTTACTTTAGTCTAAATTACCCCCCCTCCCCCCACCTAATAAACCCCCCTCTTCAATCCCAAATCCCCCCACCCGACTACTAAAACAAACTTACAAACGCCCTCCCCAACACTAAACCCCCCTTCTTCTTCAAAGAACTCCCCTCCTCTTCAAAAATTCCCAACCTCACTTTCCCAAGTCTCAAGCCACATTCCCCTCTACTTTTCTTGTCTTCTCCCCACAATCTATCACTACAGGTATGAGTTCCTTGTTCCATTTTTCCTTTTTCTTTTATTTTTTTTTCCAGAATTTCGTGTGTTTATAGTTTTGCATTTATGTAGTTGTTTTTCTTTTTTTTGATTAGTCGGATTGGTAACATATGTTGTAGTGTTGTGGGTGGTAAGATTGGTGGAGTGTAGTTTTCGTTAGTATGTGATTTTGGAGGATATTGTAGTGGTATTAAGGTTGGAACATGTGTGAAATGGGGTGTGAGTGTATAATGCCTATAAGGTGTTTGTGTAAAGGCTTCAGTGAACGTAATTGTGTAGTTGTGACCACTTATGCGTATGAAGTCTGAGTAACCGCAATGCTTCACAATTTTGTGTTGGGCTGTGCTAATGTTCTCCCGTTTTCCAGGTACTATGGCTCCATCTCGAAAACGTCGCACCACAGGTGCCTCTTCGAGCAGCCAAGCTGGCTCGTCCAAGGCGCGCGGGTCATCCCCTACTCGCCCCTTTGATAGTAGCAGGTTTGTCTCTACCAAGGCCCAAGACCGCTTTGTGGATAAAGCCCCTAAAAAGCCGGTACCGGAAAGGGTAATTGATATAGGATCTGTCCAGCTGGGTTGCCCTCACATGTATACTGAGCTGGTGAGGCGGGGGTTACAAAGTTTCATTGACGAGCCGGGTGAGGGCAATGTGATGGTTGTTAGATGTGAAAGAGCATGTCAATGGCATAGTCACTGTGCGCAGGAAACATGTGGATGCCTCTGTTGAGGCTATACGGACGATGTACCAGCTGCCCCCTCCTGTGGACCCATATGAAGACTTTTATGAGATGTATGGCAGAAAATACACGCAGTGGGAGACGTTCTTTGAAACAATCTGTGTACCCGGAAAGGAGGTTATCTTGATGAAGTATGGTAAGAAGTTCCACTCCTCGCCGCTAACCTTTGAAGGGAAGTGCTGGTTGTATATTATGAACAACCGTCTGCTCCCGTCCTCCAACACTACAAGGGTGAATGGCCCTCGAGCGGCTCTGATTTGGTGCTTCATCAATGGTCACAACTTTGACGTGGCCAAAGTGATTCATAAGGAGATGTTCACCCGCTGTCCAATCAAAAGGTATGGGTTCTTTTTCCCGTCATTGGTTACTAAACTTTGCAGGGCAGCTAGGGTGCCGAAAAATCTGGCGGTGGATGGGATAGTGCCAAAAGACCGCAAGTTCCAGGCAGACAAGGTAACCACTGGTAAGGAGCCGGCGGCAGCAGGTGGTGAGGATAGTAGTGATTCTGATGACTCTGAGGATGAGGAGACTGAGCAGGAGGACGCAGGGGCCAAGCCACAGGCCCATGAGCAAATTGCAGCAGCTGCAGCACCATCTGGGACTGCAACACCTTCTGGAGCTGCTCGGGTTTCTCGGTTCACCACTTTGGAGCAGAAGGTGGCTGGGTTGCGTACCTCGGTCGCTGACTTGGGTACCCGAGTTGACGCGGCGGCTGACCGGCAGGTGAAATCGGAGAAGAAAATCTTAGTCTGGCTGAGAGCTCTGGGTCGTGCTTGCAATTTGAACCCAAACACCGTCTCCGATTAGGAGTGATCTCTCAGGGAAGTTCCTTTACCTCACTGTTCCTTAATTTTGATGCCATGAGGACATGGCTACGTTTCAAGTGTGGGGTGGGGGATACTTCAATGTGTGTATGTACATGTAAAAAATTGATTGTTTGATGTTTTCTTCTTCTTGATTGTTTTTTTTTGTGGTTTGAGTGATAGTCAATTTACGTAAGTTTAAAGTAGGTAAGTTGACTTGTCCCGATGACGGATCTCTTTCAACGGGGTTCTTGAGGGACTAAGTCGACGTAAAAATCTTTTAAAAAAAGGGATATGGAGACTCTTCCTGATGACGGATCTTTTAGGCAATTTTCTTGAGGGAAGTAAGTCTAGAGAAAAGACCAAAAAGATTTTTTATTTTTAGGTAGTGTAGTAACTCCCCCTTGGTTTTTCTTTGGACCACGGTTCTTTTCCAAGGGTTTAGCTTGAACCGGGTGTAGGTAGTTTTTGTTTTTTTTTTTTAGTTTTTAGTTAGTATTGATGGACTACGAGCTGAAATCGAAAGAGAAACCCTTGGCGTTGATACACCTTAACACAATAGACACTAGAGTGTAACGCTTAGTCTCAGTAGTTGATTCTTGCTAAAGTGCCTTAAATTGTATGTTTGTCACTAACTTGAATACTCAAACGAGAGTGTCTTGACAAGCCAATCTGGAATGAGTCATGTGCCATGTGTGTGTGAGTTGTACTGCATTCTACGCTTTACATTTGACGCCTAGGACTTGCCCCGTGTGTTTGCGAAGCGAAATAGTAGTTTCATTCAGTCTTAGAAGTGATATAGGCATTTCTTTGTTGAGCCAGACATATAAAGTAGACCCACCTAAATGTAATACATCGTAGTCAACCCCGTTGAGCCTATAAGCCTGGTTCTTTGGCAACCACATTGCGAACCTTACCCAATTGTTTGAATGGACATCTGTTTGAACCCCTTTACCTCCCATAAGCACTTGAATGGTATTGAAATTATGCAAAAGCAAAAGTGTGGGGTGGTGGTTTGGTTTTTGAGTGGAACCAATAAAATAGAGGAAAGATGCAGTGTTTGGAAAAGTAAAAGAATAAGCACCACTTAAAAGAAAAAAAAAAGAATAAATGTAGTAGTTGATAAGTGGTGGTTTGTTACAATTGCACCTAATGGAGTGGGATGTTGTAAATAAAAATGAGGTAGAATATCTGGTTGACATAAGTATGGTTTTGAAGGTTAATGTGATTGTATTAAAAGTGCTTAGGGAGGTTAGCCACTATATCCAAATATATCCTACCCGTCCCTTAGCCTACATTACAACCAAGTGAAGTCCTAATTGATCTTAGACTGAGTGGGCTCGGTTAGTAGAGTAGTACACTACGGGCAAGCCTATGGTGCGTCTTTGTGGCATGTGAATGTTTCTTTGTGAGAGTGAGCGAATTTTGTTTATCTACGTTCCTAATTGTTCTTGAAGTTAATATTTGTGGAACTACTCTCTTTTGTGATATGAGGGCATGTGATTCACGAAGGAAAGGCAAGTCTTGACCTCTGTAAAGGGTAATTTGAGTAAGTATGAATATTGCACGGCACGTGAGAGTCGACTTTTGAGGCAAAGATTGTTCACTACTAGGCGTAATTTGGTGATTTGTTCTTGGTGTGATACGTTAGAAAAAAATGCTTAGTGAAGGAACCTCTATAGAGTGTGGTGGATTGCTCGAGGACTAGCAATGATTTAAGTGTGGGGTGTTGATAATAGGCTAGATTCATGTAATTTGGCAACTATTTACGTCCCAGCTTGACTATGTTTCACTGTTATAAGATAGTTAAATGATGATAAATTGGCTATAATTGTGAATTTTACACTTTGCAGGAGTGAGTGGCATGTATTAGGACTTAAAACTGTAATTGGAGCTAAATTGAAGCAAGAGAAGCCTCTAGGAGCTGAGTACGTGGGAAGACGAGAGAAAGAAGAGCTGAAATGAAGACCCAGACTAGAGCGGCCACTAGCGCATCCACTAGCGCGACCGCGCTAGCCCAGAAGTTCGAGGCAGAATGGTAGGCCATATGCGCGGTCGTTAGCGTGTCCACTAGCGCGACCGCGCTAGCCCAGTTCCGGAAAAATAAACTTCAGGGGTAAACTTGGAAGTTCGGGGGTAAATCCACTTAAACTATAGAAGGTCCTGCTCTCCCAAGGAAACATTATCAAGGTTTTCATAGCTTAGTTCAAGGCAAGGAGAGGCAAGAGGCAAGGAGGATAATTCAACATCGAGTTCTTCCTTTCTTCCTTTTGTGTTTTACTATTTGTGATGAATTTGACTATTGTTATGATGAACACTAGTATGAGTAGCTAAATATTTAGTCTAAGGTTTTGATGGAACCTATTGAAGGATGAACTTCTTGTTATATTAATATAGTTTGCCCAGTTTAATCTCTATTTGTTCAACTATGTTCTTATTGTAGTTAATTAATAGGATCCTCAATTAGTTGTGCCTATTTAGTGTGCATAACTCGGGAGAGAGTGCATATTTAGGTAATTGTTGAACAACACCACTCCCAAAGTAAATAAGGGATCAATACCGAGGGTTTAAAGGCGGGATTAGGGATAACGAAGCCTTGGGTGCATTCTAAAGTGAGCTGTAATAAACAAAGCCAGCTAGCGTAACTCGGGAGAGTGCGTCTAGTAAATTGTCGTGATTACTCGGGAGAGATTTACGGTAGTAAGAGTGCTCATGATTGATAGAGACGATTAGGCAATTCTATGTGAAACATAACCGGAAGGGATTCCATCAATAGGGGAAATCATAACCTTAGAACCTTCTCCTAATTATTTACAACTTAATCATAGTTAGTCTTCAGTTGCTTATTTACATTCATTCTTAGTTAGTAGAAACATCCTCAATTGTTATTCAAAACGTTTGGGAAGTTGATTACGTAGAATTTCGTAAGTCTAACGAGAGTAATTGATAGGTTAATTCCTTGTGGGTTCGACTCTGGGCTAAATACTCAGATTATATTTGCAATGTCCGCTTAGTCCTTTTTATAAGGCATAGTTGGGCGAGACCACAGCTACATCAAAGGTGTCTGACATATCCAGTGTTGTTACAACATAGTCTTCTGCCCCAGCAGCACCACAGGTACTTCCGTCAGTGGAGGAAACATTGAACAAAATTTTGGAAAACTAGAAGACTATCATGGCTACAGTGGTGGCACATGGGAAAGCTATTGAGGATTTGGGCAAACAGGTTAAGAAGATGAGGAAATCTCAGGCATCAAAGAAATCGGTGGATAGATTGAGCAAACGGGTAGCCAAGCTTGCATCAGTTGGAGTTATCTCTCTTGACCTTTTTATGGAGACAGCCCCAGCACCCCCAGCAGTACCCGAGGCATCAGAGGCAGCAGCCAGCCAGATTGAGGAGCCGAACCTTACTACCCACATCGCTGAGGAGATGCTTTAGATGCTCAGCAACCCTGTTGTCCCTCAGCCAGGTGATGATGAGATACAGTTAAAGGAGACCGAGAGTGTTGAGGATGCCATGCAGACTGAGACCACATAGGGAGTTCTCTTAACTCTCTACCCTTTCTTGTTCTTATTTTTGTTTAGCATCGAGGACAATGCTTATTTTTATTCAGGGGGTGGTCTATTTTGACTGGTTTGACATTGACATTGGCCTGTAATAACTCGTATACTCTTTATCTTTTATCTTTATTTTCTCTTTGGTTATGTATATATTCTTCCCTTTCATTTGATGTATATATTCATTTTCCTTGTGTATATATTCATTTCCCTTCGGTTTGTATATTCATTTGTCTTACTTTCCGTAGTTTATTTCATAGCTTCTTTAGTCGTCTTTCTTAGTAGTATAACTTCTTATTTACTTTAGTAGCTCCTTTTTGATATGTTACCTTCTTCTTCTTTTTTCTCGTTTGAGTGAACAATAAGCCTTTGGTTTTCTTAATGTCACGGTTCTTTCCAAAGGTGGGTTTTGTGTGACTTGGGTGGCTCTTCCCAACGATGGATGGCGTGACAACCTTCTTAAGGGATTGAGTACGTTTTCTTTTATGGTTAGGAAAAAATAGTAGTAATGAATAAAAGGGTCTCAAGCATGCTTCACTTGGTACCAACACATTTACCTACGGCCTTATGGTTAAAAACAAGTTGTTGGCAGAAAATAGCTCTAGTTGTGACCTTTTGACTCTTGTGTTGACTTAAGCAGTCATCGAGTGGTTCAGTCGAGCCATTTGTGATTCTCAATCTTAACTAGGGTTGTTGAGGGCCCTCGACTCCGTTCTCTTTACCAATCCAACAACGTGAGAGGTGAGATATTAAGTTGCAAGTCCAAGTACCTATGCTAATAGCATGAGAAATGATTATAGGCTCTCCTTGACCCAATTTGAAATTTGAAATCTTCCATAGCCTACCAATGTGATATCCCTAGTCAGTCCATTTGAGCCTAAGCCCTTTTTTTTTCAATTACCACGTTACAAGCCTTTATCCGTTTTGTAATGACACTCTCTTGGCACCTAATCTTTCCTTAGCATTTTTGAGAAACAATTAAGTAAAGCATAAGTTTGCGGAAGAGACAAGGAGTTTGAAAGTGATATAAAGGTACAAAGAAGAGGAAAGAAATAAAGAAAAGGGAAGGCAAAGAAAAGAAAGAAAGAACAAAAAGAAAATTTCCAAAAAAGAAAGTGAATAAAGTAAAGAGTTGAAGGGATTCAAAGAAAAACAAAGATGAAAGGCATGGAGTAAACCAAGAAGGAGAAAATGAGTATCATGACAAGGACAGAGCGAATTAAGTCCCTCTAGTTCCCTCGAGGAAAAAGAAATTAACTCAAAGAGTCGACAAAGTATGAACCAAAAAGAGAAAATGGAGTGCTTGAGGAAAGATGAATCTATCCCAAGAAGTCCTACCTTTATCCAAAAGCCTTCATTACATCCCGAAAAAGCCCTACATGATTTCAAGTTGAGTGAGCTTACATTAGTGGTGCTTTACATGAGGGTCAAGCATATGGTACTTAGAGTTGTACTTGTGACATTCTTTTGAGAGAGATGAGCAAACTTTTCACAATCCTTGATTTGAGTGTTACATTCCTAAGTGAGTTATGCTAACAGCGAGTAGTAGAGGAGGAGTTTGGGATCCACAATGACCTACATGAAAGAGCGAGCTTCCTTGATGAATAAGTCAACTCTTGATGCTCTGGTGTCACATTAGAACTATTGTACTCAAAAAGTCAAATCATTGCATTGTTGATAATTCATACGTGTTATGGGTAATTGTTGGTCCCAATTGATGTGTGATTGATTCACCTTAGGCCTACTGAAATAGCCCTTTTCTAGTGGATGTGGGAATTGCCTTAATTGCTTGAGGACAAGTAAAAGCTTAAGTTTGGGGGAGTTGATAAGTAGGGACTTTGACTGCTTATTTGCTCTCTTTTACTTGCGTTTTAGCTTTAAAATGCTTAAAGGTGTTCTCGAGAACTAATGAATTGTGCTTTCTTGCAGGAATATTGGGAAAAGAGCCAAAGAAGTGAAAATCAACTCAAAAAGGAGCAAAAATTGGACAAGCACCAAAACAAGGCAAAAAGGGCCACAGTGCGGACCGCACAATAGTGTGTGCGGCCGCAAACTCTGAAGGAGCACACTTATTGTGCGGCCGCAGAAAACAAGCTTTAGAGAACTTGCATGTTGGGAGATTGAAGATGTGCGGACCGCACTATTATTGTGCGGCCGCCCTCATAATTGTGCGGTTCGCAGAAGAGGAGAATCAGAGAGCCATGTTTTTGGAATATTGAAGAAATGCGGCCGCACTCATAAATGTTCGGTCCGCATAATGAAGGCCAGCTCCAGTCCAAGTTCAAGTGTGCGGTCGCACTCAGAAAAGTGTCTGCATAGTTAAATGAAGAGAGACCGCATTCCAATTTTATGCGATCGCATAAAGCCCAATTGACCAGTCAATCTCAACATGTGGACCGAACACAGAATTGGGCGGCCGCACAACCTCCGTAGGGGCAATTTTGTTGGATATTTTCAGCTTAGTATAAATAGAATTTTTTGCCATTTTTGGGTCAAAATTTGTAAGTTGGGAGCACCTGAGCTGTTTTTGTTTACTGTATTGGGTAACATTGTACTATAGTAGCTTTTAAACATTAGATTTTCTCTCCTTAATCAAGTATTATGAATTCTATCTTAGTTTCTTCTTTAATTTTTTCATGTTCCATGAGTAGCTAAACCCTTAGCTAGGGTTGTGACCCAACCCTAGTATGGGTACTTAATGGGTAATTGATTTAGGTCTTACTTATGATATTTAACCTAGTTCTTGCTTGAATTTTAGAATTGATGGTTGCAAACATTGATTCATGCCAATTTGACTTAGTCTCTACTTGAGAAAGAGAGACTAAGTTTAGGAAAACTTGGCTAACTAGGAATTGGGGTAAACTCAAGAAATTTATAGCCCCAATTAAAGGGTCGAACCTAGAGATAGTAAGACACGACTAGAGCACTTATCACTTGCTTTGTGAAATACCCATTAGGACTTGAGAAAGCCAAATCGGGCAAAATCACTCAAACTACCGAGAGGTATAGAGTGAGTAATTGAGTGTGATTGCTATATTGTATTCCGATCAACCAAACATGCCCTGAAGCTCTAAATTCGTTAGGTAACCAACTAGGCGGAAGATGCTACCCTAGATATTTCATAACATGCAAAACAACCAAAACCAAAAATATTGTCTCTTAGCTCTACAATTACAATCAATAGCTTAAAATTAGAAGTAGAAACAACAATTGAAAATATGGAAGTGTAATTTGAGGCACATCATACAGTCACACTAGGTGTATACCTAATCCAAAAATCTAACTCCCTGTGGATTCGACCCTGACTTGCGTTGGGTTTTTATTATTGCTTCGATCGCTTCACAACCTATATTTGTGGTGTGAGTTTGGGCGACATCAAATTTTGGAGCCGTTGCCGGGCAGTTAAACAGATTTAGCTATATATTTAGGTTTTAGTATGATTTGTCTTCTTTTCCTTCCGAGTCACTAAATTTGTTTTTGAATTGATTTTAGGTACGAGAATGGCTCTCAACAACGAGCCCATCGGGAATTTGCTAATGGGGGAGGACGTGGATGATGACCAAGTTGATGCGGTTCCTCTTGAACCTCAAGCAAATAGCCGAGGCCGACCGCCTCATGATAATGTTTCCATCTCTCCTCTCCTCCACCAAGAGCGGCCGCGCACCGGGTGTTCCTGAACGAGGGTTATGCAAGTGCTATAGTCCCGCCCCGCATTAGGGCGGGCAACTTCCAAATCACCAATGTGATGCTTACACTACTTGAGCAACGGGGATTCTTCACCCGGGCTCTGAGTCAAAATGCTTACAAGCATCTCAAAGGGTTCATCGATACTTGTAGGGGGAGCAAGCAAACCAATGTCTCCGAGAACGCGCTGCGGTTGAGGCTATTTCCCTTTTCTCTATGAGGAAAGGCATTGGACTGGTTAAGAGAGATTGCCCAATCATTCCATCTATATATGGGATGAGTTGGCGGAAAAATTCATTGCCAAATTCTTCTCTTCGGGATATATGGCGACACTTCGGGATGAGATTCTTGCGTTCAATCAAGAGCCCAATGAGTCATTGCACGAGATTTGGGAAAGATATCGTACCATGATTAAAGAGTGCCCGAATAATGATATGACCGAGGCCATGATCCAACAAACCTTCTACAGGGGGATCAACATAACAAATCAATGTGCGGTAAATGAACTCGCCGAGGGGAACTTCATGAACATGCCTTATGCCGAAACTTGTAAAATTTTGGATGAGATGGAGGATACCTCATCGGCATGGCAAAGTAGAGCCAATGTTCCTCAAGGTGGCCCAAATGTCTTTCACCTACACAAGGAACTACATGATCATGGGCAAGCTATTGCCGAGTTGACAACTACAATGAATCAATTGGCCAAAGCTCAACTTTAACAAGTTCAAGGGCCAAAATAAGTGAATGCAATGGAAGGTGTGAATATGATGATAAACAAGAGACGGCAAAAAGGTCAACAAATGCAAAGTCGTCTGAAACAATTCATGCAAGATGATAGTGGATATGACCAAGGTGATTCGTTTTATGAGCAAGAAGAAGAAGTGCAATATGTCAAGAATTATCAAGGAAAAGAAACAATGCTCAAGGACAAAATCAACAACAATGGCGACCACAAGAAAATCAAGGAAATTGGAATTCAAGCAATCAAGGTGGTTGGAACAATCAAAATAACCAAGGGAATTGGAACAATCAAGGCAATCAAAGAAATTGAAATAGTCAAAATAATCAAGGCAATTAGAGTGGCAATAATCAAGGCTACTGGGGAGGTAACAACCAAGGAGGGTGGAACAACAACAACAATTGGGGGTCGAGTTTACAAAGGCCCCCGATGTTTTAACAACCGAGAAATCCACCTCCCTATCCTTCTCAAGGCCCGAGCTCTTCCAATAATGAGATGGGTAGAATTGAGAACATGTTTAAACAAATGATGGAGAAGAATGCCGACTCTGATGCTCAACTAGCCTCTCACAACACTTCTATTCGCAATTTGGAAGTTCAATTAGGCCAAATCTCGCTGCTTTGAACACTCGTCCTAAGGGGGCAGTACCAAGTGATACGATGGTGAACCCGAAGGGCGAGAACAACACAGGACATGCTATGGCCGTAACTACAAGAAGTGGAAAAGGTGGATATGCAACCACCTCAAATCAAAGAAGAGTTGTGGATGATGATGTAGTGGTTCAAGAATATGAAATTCCAAGCAATGTGGTTCAAGCTAATGGTGTGAGTTTTGGCGACATCAAGGGCGACGTATCAAAGGTTGGTGACAAAAATGTTCAAAGACCAGCTCGGCAAAACCATGGAAGTCTACATCAATGACATGTTGGTCAAGTCAAAAAGGAAAGAGGATCACATCGACCACTTGAAAGAGGCCTTCGACATACTCAGACGATACGGTATGAAATTGAACCCCGAAAAGTGCGCCTTCGACGTAACCTCGGGAAAGTTCCTCGGCTTCTTTGTATCACAACAAGGCATCGAGGTCAACCCCGACCAAATCAAAGCTATAGAATGAATATCGGAGAACCTAACCAGTAAGAAACTGGTACAGAAGCTGACCGGCTGCATAGTCGCCCTGTCAAAGTTCATCTCGCGGTCCTCCGACAGGTGCCATAAATTTTTCGGCGTACTCAAGAAAGACAATGGACTCAAATAGAACTCCGAGTGTGTCGAAGCCTTGAAAGAATTAAAGGCATACCTATCTTCACCCCCACTACTCGCTAAGGCGGAACTTGGGAAATGTCTCCTCATCTACCTGGTTGTGTCTGACGTGGCCGTCAGCATAGTCCTGGTCCGAGAAAACAAAAGTATGCAATCTCTCATCTATTATATTAGCAAAACTTTGGTTGACGACGAAACAAGGTGCCTCTAACGCGTCGGGATCGGGACTAGGACTCGTGCTCGAGGTCCTAACAGGCGAAATAGTTCATCAGTCCATAAGATGCCCATATATGACTAACAATGAGGCCGAGTATGAGGCTGTGATTGCAGGACTAAAATTAGCACTCAAATACGGAGCGAAGAGAGTCGTCCTACACTGCGACTGTTAGCTCATCGTCAATCAAGTCACAGGGACTTTCCAAATCAAGGAACAAAGACTACAAAAATACCACGCCGAGATCTGCAAGCTGTTACCCGAGTTTGATGAGTGCCAGCTCGACCTAATCCCTCGAGCACAAAATATCGAAGCAGATGGCCTTGCCAAATTGGCAGCAGCCACTAAAATTATAACCGGAGAAAGGAACGTGGTCACTCTCCACCACTCATCAATCGATCAAATCGAGGTACGAACTATAAACCCAACTTGGGACTGGCGCAATCGTATTGTCAAATATTTGGAGGACGGAGTGTTTCCAGACAATAAAAAAGAAGCCAAGAAGCTTCGAATACAGGCAGCCAGGTACATCGTCATCAACAATGACTTGTACAAAAGAACGTAGGGCGACCCCCTAGAAAAATGCTTAGGCTCAAACTAGACGCGGCGTGTTCTGGAGGAAGTCCACGAAGGTCACTGCGGAGCTCATACATGCAATCGAGCCCTAGTCAGATGCCTCATATGAGCAGGTTACTACTAGCCCACAATGTAAAAAGAGGCCGCCGACTTCGTAAAAAAATGTGAACGATGCCAAAGATACGCCCCCATAATCCACCAAACGGGCGAGCACCTCCACTCAGTCACCTTGCCTTTACCTTTCATCAAATGGGGGATGGACATCGCGGACCCCTCCCAGCAGGATGAGGTAATGTACGATTTCTTTTAGTTTTAACTGACTATTTTTCTAAGTGGGTGGAAGCAGGTGCATTCGCCCGAATTCACGAGCAAGAGGTGATCGCCTTCATATGGAGGAATATCGTGTGCCGTTTTGGCCTCCCTAAAGAAATCAGTTGTGATAACGGGCCTCAATTCACTGGAAAAAAGATCGTTTAGTTCTTCAAGAAATGGCATATCAAAAGAATACTCTCCACGCCATATCATCCCGCGGGCAATGGACAAGCGGAGTCCTCCAACAAGTCAATATTGAATATCATGAAGAAAAAGCTCGAGAACGCCAAGGGACTGTGGTCGGAGTTGCTGCGTGAAGTGCTTTGGGCATACCGCACAACGCCAAAAACAAGACAGGAGAAACACCGTACTTACTAGTCTATGGGACTGATGTAGTAATATCGGTCGAGGTCGGAGAACCAAGTCTAAGGTACTCACACGAGAGCGGCCCGAGAAACGACAAAAACAGAAGGCAAGACCTGAATAAGGCCGAAGAACGAAGAGACATTGCTTACATAAGGATGGTCGCCCAGAAACAACAGGCAGAGCGATACTACAACAAAAAGCCAAGGTCAGACCGCTCAAAGTCGGGGACTACGTACTCAAAGCCAAAACACAGGCAAGCAAGGATCCAAGGGAAGGAAAGCTAGGGACTAATTGGGACGACCCATACAAAATTACGGCGACAGCAAGCAAAGGGTCGTTCCAACTAGAAAAGATGGAAGGAAAACTACTACCAAACAACTGGAACATCGCCCACCTCAAGTACTTCAACTTCTAAGGAAAGATGTTCTCCGAGCCGTACTCTTTTTCCCTCACCTGAGTTGTGTCCTAATTGGATTTTCTCGGGGAGTTTTTAACGAGGCGACGAGGAGGACATTTCGAAGTTAAGCATGAGCAGGTGAGAATACAAGTTAGAAAGTTCATTTCTCGTCCCCTCGAAAACTTCTCCAGGTCGACCAATAAAGGGACTAGGTAGACTGGGACTGGAATACCAGCCCGAAGAACGTGTAAACTTCTCCAGTATATATATGTAAGCAAAGCATACAAGCACATGATGTTCACCTATGTCTCCACCAAGTTTTAACATCGCACCAATTAGGATACTCACATTCGACCTCGTTCGGATTAATTAAGAGTAACATTCGACCTTGCTTGAATCAACCCACATTCGACCCCGTTCGGATTTATTAAGAGTAGCATTCGACCTCGCTCGAATCAACTCACATTCGACCTCGCTCGAATTAATTTAGAGTAACATTCGACCTCGCTCGAATCAACTCACATTCGACCTCGTTCGAATTAATTTAGAGTAACATTCGACCTAGCTCGAATCAACGCACATTCGACTTCGTTCGAATTAATTCAGAGTAATATTCGACCTCGTTCGAATTAATCTAGAGTAACATTCGACCTCGCTCGAATCAACTCACATTCGACCTCGTTCGAATTAATTTAGAGTAACATTCGAATTCCCTCGAATCAACTTAAATTCGACTTCGTTCGAATTAATTCAGAGTAACATTCGAACTCGTTCGAATCAACTCACATTCAACCTCGTTCGAATTAATCTAGAGTAACATTCGACCTCGCTCGAATCAACTCACATTCGACCTCGTTCGAATCAACTCACATTCGACCTTGGATCAACTCACGTTCGACATCGTTCAAATTCCATTAAGACACTCACATTCGACCTCGCTCGAATCAACTCACATTCGACCCAGCTCGAATTTCATTCATAGTTAACCTCGTCCGAATTAATTATGTGACGTTTAACTTTGCTAGAACTAATCAAAGACACACTCAGCCATGTTTAAGTTAACGCCTACCAACAGTTCTTTAAAATCAAGACAATCAATCGAGGAAAACATTCAAGGAAAAAATAGGACTCAGAAATAAACAGCAAAAGTAGCATTCCAAATCAAAAAAGTATCTTACAAGGTCCGAACAAACGCCCGCAAAAGTATAAACAAATTACAAAAATTACAAAAAGCATCACTCAACGGCATCATCCCCGACATCATCCTCGCCATCATCATTGCCGGTTGAGTATGCATCATCATACCAAGCACCTTGCTCGATTCCACCCAACTCGTCTTCGTTATCGCCCGCTCGTGGCGTGGCGGGATCATAACCACAAGTGATTCGAGCTGCACGTGTCTTGGCACGAGCACCCTCGAACTCAACCTTAGTAACTCTCTCTGCCGCCATCAAGTCCCTAAATATGTCTAGCTGGGCCTCGGCATGGATCCGCTTCTCATACGAATCCCGAGCAACGTCAGGATAAGCGGAAGTGTAAGAGGAAGATGGTCGAGTCAATAACTGTGCCTTTTCGGCCTCAAGATCGGTGACCTGATCATTTGAATTCGAAACCTCTCCCTCAAGCTCGCCAACCCTCTCCTCAAGCCTTGCCTGCCTGAGCACAACCGCCTCTGCTTCACTCGCCCGTTCAGATCTGAGTATGCGGATGACCTCCTCCGATGCCGCCACCCTTGCCAAAGCCACCATCCTGGCTTCCTCGGCTTTCCCCAACTCTGCCGTCTTCCAGATCAACTCATCACTCAAATCATCAGCCCTATTTGAGATCTTCTTAAGCTCAACCAGCGGAGATGCCACTTGAGCCCGAAGATCGGCACACTCAGCCGCGATCCCTCTGCTCACCTCAAGCTCGGCCTCCTTGGCTCTAAGCGCTCCCTCGAGCTCGCTACATTTGCCGATGACCCTCATGAGTTCATCGTCCTTCTGCCTCAACTCATCTCCAAGAGACTGGAAATTATCGTTAGCGCAGAATCGGGCCCGTATCTCACGGTACTTGGCACGGTACTCATGAAACTTCAAAACCATTTTCTTAAAGATAATCTTCCGCTTCTCCTCTCGGCAGGCATTCTCGATCTAAAAAATGAGAGTCTAGTGAAAAAGGAAGAGCCAAAAGAGTCGGCAAAAACAAAAAGGAGAAAGGACGTAAGGTACAAGAACAATAAAAAAAAAACATACCCTCAAAGCCATTCCGAATATGCCTAACGACAGATCGGCATCCATAAACGTCCGCAAAGTCCTGTTCTCGCCGCTAGAGCAGAGAGGAACCAAAGAAGGGACTACGCTCTCTGTATTCGCCAACATGTCGCAGTCCAAGGGAACGACTATGATGCGAGTAGATCCCTCCGTCCTCACTTCTACCCGAGTAAACCCCTCATCGAACATCCGTACCTCTTTAGGATCTATGTCGGAACCGGACTCATAGCCATCTACGCCCACACCTTTCCCCCTCTCCTTAGCAGAGGAAGGAACGTCGGCCTGCCCCGACGGCGACGGATCACTCCTCGGAACGACCTATGCTGCCTCTGATCGCCCTTCTCCTTCCACGGAAGCCTCGGGTAAGGGAGAAATTTCTACATCTGAAGGTTCGAAGCCACGCCGCCCTCTGATGCGACCGTGGCCAGCCCGCGCTCACCCCTTGTTAACCCTTCACTTCCTACTTATAAGGCGAATTTTGCGACCGTATTCATGAATACAATAACGCGAATAAAACGAATACAATCACACAGCTGGACTCCCATATTTTTTAGGCGAATTCCGCTAAGTAATTATGTATATAGTAGCTATAAGAAGTTAATATCCACTAAATAATAGTGGGTTCGAAAATTCCTCAATTTCTTTTTTGGGATTTTTTCCTTCCTACACAATGTTTCAAACTTATTTACCAAAATTGTCCTAGTTTTGTATATTACCCACCCTAAATAAGGATTACTTACAAATTATATACAATTCATTATTAGTTAAATTAGGGGATTTAGTTACATCCTTTTCCTTTTTTCTCTCCTCACCTTTTTCCTCGCTGCCGCCTCTCTCATCAGTTTTTCTTTCTTTCTTCATCACTCTCTCTCACCGTCTTTCTCTCTCAATAAGGTAAGCCTAAAAGTTATCTTCTGCCAATCAACCTATTGAAGTAACCTCTGGTTTGTCACTGGTTTGCCCTTTTCTCTTTTACATTGCTACCTACTAAGTATGAAACTTTAACGGTGCAAGAATGTTATTGAATTCAAACTTGTGACACTTCGATTTGTATTGTGCTCTCTTGAAAATCGAATTATCCTGTAGTTTGATAGTCTTTTTCAAGAGATGAATTCAACACCTAGTAACAAGGTTTTAGGAATTGAAGATTCGAACACTAATCTATCATAACGCTTTGAATTCGAATTTGCATTTTCAAAAATTATTATTTGTTTGGATTCGGTGTTGTTGCAAATAATTGTGAATATTGTTTGGAGTTTATATCTCAATTTTGAGGGTGTTTGGTGAATATTAGACTTGGGTTTGGCTGAATTTCAGATTGAAACTCGAAGAAGAACACATGACATACAATATACTTACGAAATTGTAGTAAAGTTGTAGTATAATTATATATAAATTGTATTACGTTGTAGTTATATATATTTTTTATTTGAATGCTGTATGAAAGTTGAAAAATAGTTGTATAATGTATGAATCGTCGTATAAAATTTGTATTTAAGTTATCAATACTATCTTTTACATAAAGCTGTTGATGTGTATCAAAATTTGTCCAAAGATTTTACGAGGTTAATAACTATCGTGCGAGGCCAGTAAAGTATTATGCTTCACTTGATTGGTTAACTTACCCAATACACTAATCTAACCTATTTAAATCAGCACTAAAATGGATACATCGTACTTACAGTTAATATTATACAATTTGATGGTACAATAACATACAAATTTTAAAACAAATTCCGTACAAATTTACTATAAATTGTTATATCTACAACAACATACATACTAAAAATAAATTTCATACAACTAATTATATAGTATACACTTATTTACAACTTATCTACAAATTTCATACATTATTTTTACCTAGTTAAAATACATCTACAACATCATACAACTTAAATACAATTTTCATACAAATTTTATACAATATGTCTTTTGTATATTTTGTATTTGATTTGTATATATTTTGTATGTGGTGTGTGTTTCTTCCTTTCTAAAATTCCAATCAAAACTTTCTCTCTTAATACAATTTTGATGCATATCAATAATTTTATGTTAAAAGATAGTATTGATAACTTAAATACAAATTTTATACAACGATTCATACATTATACAACTATTTTTTAACTTTCATGCAACATTTAAATAAAAGAATATATATAACTACAACAGAATATAATTTACATACAATTATACTACAACTTTACTACAATTTCGTAAGTATATTGTATGTCATGTCTTCTTCTTCTTCTTCCATTCTGAAATTCAAACAAAATCAAGTCTAATATTCACCAAACACTCTCAAATTCGAATTCAAAGCTTCAAAGCTTTTTAATGACTGTCAATGGTGGAGTGTCAAACATATTCAAAATTTATTGATTGACAATTTCAATTTGAACACCAATTGTGCAACATGAAAGGAAATTGCTAAGTTAAAACTCTATATTAAAACGATTGAAATCCATTGGTGAATTCCATTAAAAATATATTCAACATGAAAGGATAAAAAATAGAAAATATCAGAGGAAGGAAAATAGGGGAAAGAACATAGAATGAGAGATTAAGAGACAGAGAGAGAGCGCATAAGAGAGAGACAGAGAGATAGAGCGCAGGAGGGAGGGAGAATAAGGATGAGAAATAATTGATTCATTATTCAAGGTTACTCATTTAATTCCTAATATATATATATATATATATATATATATAATTGGTAAATTGTATATTATGTAATTACGTTGAAACTTAAGTAGAGTAGGTAATAAAGTTTCAAATAACAAGGTTTTTTTTTTTTTTCTTTTTTTTGTGGAGAAGTCCAATTCCAAATACCTGGGCTGACAGTCTTTACGGCCCGGCCTTGTGTTGAATTTTCCACACTTTGGAACTTGATCAATTACCACCAATGTGGGCATAAGGTACGGTGGCGGGAGATTGCAATTCTCCCTTCCATGGCTGAGAAGTGCAAGTATTCTTGCAAGACTGCTAGTGAAACCCTAGAATGGATTCATGCAATTATCCACTATATATCACCTTACCGTTATTTCTTAGACGCTCATGTCGTCAATTTCTTCAAGGTCTTCCCATTCATCTTCATTTCAGCTTTACCATAGATGAATTGATATTAGGCTATTTTTGCACTGGCTGGCATTCTCCTTACGCATGTTATAAACTTCTTTTGCGAGTATATGCAGGATAGACTATGGGAAGCAGTTGATAAAGAGTGGATGCATTGTTTACGGAAGGAGCCTGTTCAAAATCTTCTCCGAATTCCGTCTGGTGTCGTTCAGGTAGTTATCAGTATCTTCCTTATTTCCTTACCTCTAAGCTTTATAAGTTTTCCTGTCAATTTCATGTGTATTTCAACAACAACAACAACAACGTACCCAGTATATTTAAATAAATTATTTAGTGTCTTGTTAATAAAGCTTTTCTATTTCGATTTTGTTTTTTGTTAATTGGAGTTGTAGAAAGTTTAGAGCTACTTGGCGGTTTATTAGCTGCTTTGCTTCCAGACAGAGGAACTGCATATTGTTCGAGAGAAATTACTTGTAGAAGGTCAAGCAGTAGCACGTATTTTCACCCCAACATTACTTATACTTTTTGATAAGTATTTAACTTATTGATAGAATATGAGAATTTAAGAAGAAACTAAAGTTAAGAACTAAGCTTAAGCTAAGGAAAAGGAAATAATAGATTTCATTCATAGCCTCTGAAGATGGCAAGTTCGATACATATAGGGGAAATAAGGCCTAGGGGTCAAAGTGAAATAACTTAGGGGAAATAAAGTAACTACTTATTGGACTGAAACGTAACGTAAAAACTAATAGCTACTAGGTAAATAACCAACCCAACTCCCATGTACACTTCCGGGAACATAAAATAATACTACTCCCCACAGTTGCTTCATTTCCATATCGTATCACTTATCTCGAATGTAACAAGTGACAACAAATGGTAAACATCCATTGGCTCGACTACTATGGTCCAAATGGAGGAGCCATATGGTAGTGGGGATTCATATAGCTGGCCCCAGCTAGTTTGGGATTTACTCATAGTCGTTGCTGTTGAGTATTGGCCACTTAATACCAAATGTAATTTAGGTAAACATAAGTAAATAACCAACCCAACTCCCATGTACACTTCCGGGGACATAAAATACTACTCCCTACATATGCTTCATTTCCATATCGTATCACTTATATTGAATGTAACAAGTGACAAAAAATGGTAAATTTCCATTGGCTCGACTACTGCGGTCCAAATGGAGGAGCCATATGGGTAGTGGGGATTCATATAGCTGACGCCAGCTAGTTTGGGATTGACGCATAGTCGTCGTTGCTGTTGAGTATTGGCCACTTAATACCAAATGTAATTTAGATAAACATATCCATTACAGTTTTAGTGTGGTATCTATTCTTTTTGTTGTGCGGATTTGTTAAATTTTTTCTTTTAGATGTCACTTTAAGTTTGTAAGTCTGAGTTAAGATGCATCTGGCTGCTTCCAATTGTTAATGTTTTCATATATGGTAAGCTTTGTAGCCATAACTTTCTTTTTCTTCATTTTGGTCCTTAATGAGACTGTCATATTGGTCGTTTAACAAATCCTCCCTTCCGGGGTGAGGGAAGCAGTTATTTTTTCCCACTAAGATATACACCTATAGAATACCATTACTCATTGAGTAAGAACGAGAACTTGGAAAAGTGGAACAAGTTGGAAAGACAGATGATGAAAAGGTATAAAAGCAATGAGTTGGAGACATGGTTAATACCTTCAGTTCTGGAAGGAGAGTATGTAAATATGTCCGTCTTTTATATACCAAGATTTTCAGTGCTTCAGTTTAGTGTCACCTATGACCTAGCGGAAAAAAAAAGGATAAAAGAAGAAGAAAAAGAACAACTTTATCATCTACCATCTAACTAGTATCCATAACTGTTACAAAACCTATATTTCTTTGTTAATTGACTTTCTTCTTATGTTTCTAGGGTCACTGGCCTGTTTCACTTAAGGAATTCATCCTTACTCTGAAGTCTCTTTCTCTTCCACGTGAACAGACAGATTTGCAGGTATATTTATTTTTCTTTTCATTCATAGTGGTTGTAGAATTAGCATTATGGCCTTGTCTCCTTATTTAATCCCATTGTTGTTTCTTATGCTTTTCCCATATTAGAAGTTTTTACACTACTGGCATTTCTTTCGTTTGTTATGGGTTCTGGGTTATGTTATCTATAGACTAAGTATGTTTTGCCCACTGCTGTGCCTAGTTCATTTTGCATAATTCTGTCTGAAGTTGAATGAGATCTTGAAAGGTGCTAGATGACCTCTGCCATTGAGTAGTTTCATGCCCTTTCTGAAGATTGTGATACCTTGCCTGCTCTTTTTCTTCGGTTACTTCCTTATTAAACATCCTAGACCATGTTATAAGGCAGTCAGGTATTGAGTTTTACTAATGCTTCTGTTTGCTTGCAGGAATTTTCAGGAATGCACATAGCTTCACTAAGTAATGTTTTAGCTCAAGGCATGAATCATAAGAAAAAACATGAAGTAAGGCATGGAATTATTTGCTTACTCCTCTTTTACTGACCTCTCTTTGTGCTCAATTTGGCTGACTACAAATCTGTTGAGCATTGTTTATCCTTTTTGCTTTCAAGTTTCAAATTTGTAGAAGTTCAAGTTTGGTAAACCAATTTAGATGACTACTTACTGATATAAGGCCATGAAAGCCGAACCTTTTTTCTTACAGCAAGCTCTCTTGCTACCTATGATCTACTCTAAGTTGTGATTACAAAAACTTTTTTTCTGATGTTGAATTCATGTGCTAGAGAAGCTTCTAAGCATATTCCCTTTACGGTTTTGTTTTCTCAATCTGAATGAAAGAACATAAATAATTTCCAGAAAGTCTTACAAAATGGATTGAAAGATTAAAGAAAGTTGTTTTCTGATTGCGAACCATTTCCTAATTTCGAGCCTATGTTCGAAAGAGCAACTATAGCAGATGCCTTCTATGGGTTTGATTTTCTCAACCGGAACGCTAGAATGATATAATATTGTTTGAGCAGGTAGAAGCCCTTGCTGCCCTGGTCGGTTTAGTTGCAACGCAAGTTGGAGCACGGACAGTTGTTGATGTTGGTGCTGGACAGGTGTGTCCCCTTCTGCTTTCTTCCTGTGCAATTCACACATATTCTGGTGTTGATACACGTGTGTGTATATATATATATATATATATACATATTAGGATTATGACTTACAAATTTACGTGTTATCTTAATTTGTTTTGTAGAATGAGTCAGTACATGGGTAGAACCTACAGGTTAAGGACTTTTTTGCGAGTTTGTAGCTGATGCTCGTTAAATATATTCTTGCTTCTTTTCAACATTGGGCTAATAGATTAACCACCAGACAACCTTGTGGTGCAATAATTTCTGATGCACTTGCAAAAAGTCTGAAACATCTTCTAGTAATTCTAAATACATCAACAACTACACCTCAATCCCAAGCAAGTTGGCTCAGCCATACGAATGGTCCCGGTAAAATTTACACGAAAATAGTTTTGTCGTTGTTTCTGTTAATCTAATAGTTCATACTGCATTTGAACTCAAGGGTATGGCCTAGCTATCAACGAAGTGAGTGAAAATCACAAAAGATTTAGCTCTAAATCTCAACATAGACAACAAATACTTGAATGATTTCCTCTCATTTGTTTAAGGATGGATAGAGTTATCCGAAATTTATACTATCAAGACTTAATAAGTGTCTAGTCGTATAATCGAGTAGCGTGCAAACTGTCCAGAAGAGTACCGTTATTCAGGAAAGAAAAGTTCATGTTGTGTTTTGCCAAAAGCTAATATTCGAACAAGCCAACAATGTTCTTTTGCCTTTAAAAAAGTCCCCCAATTCAGAGCTCTTTCCAGCTTTCAAGATATACAAAAAAGAAAAGCCTTGAATGGTCTTCACATGTTGCTCCATTTAAGCTCATCTCTATCCATTACTTATAAAATAAACTTAAAATTGTAGAAATTCTAAACACGGAGAAATAATTATCTGGATTATCTGGTTTTCCTGTTGTCTGTTTCTACTTAGATTGTTCATGTGGTGTAGGGTTATCTTGCTCAAGTGCTTGCCTTTGAGTACCAGCTTTCTGTAATTGCCATTGATGCTTGTTCACATCATGGTAAGATTACTGATGCACGTGCGGAGCGAATCAGGAAGCACTATGCAGCTAAGATGCGTAAAAATGGGTAGGTAGAGTCTTCCTTATGCTAACGACATCTTTTTATGAGCTCCTTTAAAATTAATCCTATATAATACAAAAATATGGACTGTGAATACATTGGACTTCCTTTTTGCTGTCTTAGCTTTTCCAAAGCAATTAATGAGCAGTAGCAGATGAAATATTTGATATTAGTTGCACTGCTTGGAGTGTCCAAGAATAGCAGATTTATTGTAGAAATTTGGCAGTATTTGTTCTCCTGTTATCCAAAAATGTATGCATCTGCTTCAATGCTCTACATCTATCTGATTCACGGTTAAATTTACTTAGCATCAATATTTTGTGTCATTATTGGATGATTTTCCTCTTTCAGAACGCTTGTTTGTAATCCATTTCCATTTTATCAGCTCCGAACTTAGAGAGATTAGCATGCCAAAGACAGTTACATGCCGGGTGCTGTCTTCTGACACATTGAAGACCTTAAGTAACTTCCGAGAAGAGAATGATGATGCAGCGAATCAACATTTGAGCCGAAAAAGTTCGGGCTCTCAGCTCTCTCGACTTGCTGAGAATATACTGCCTTCTCTATCCTATAGTGATTCTTCATTAGTTATTGCTGGACTTCATGCCTGTGGAGACCTCTCGGTGACAATGCTGAGGTGGGTATCATATTGTATAATTGTGCCCCTTTCTAAGTCTCATGTTCTATTCCATTATCTGATTGGTTAGTGGAAATTGACTTGCGCTTTTTGCTGCGTTAAATACTATGGACAATAGAGGGACATCACATATCTTTTCTCTTAGTCATTCGAAGGCGTTAAATTGGGTTTTATGTTTTTATTATATTAGGTCTTATGTTTTGAGAAGCTTTATGTGAACAATTCTTACTAATATCTTGTACTTATCGTCCCAGCAAGTTTGTTGTATACGTCTTAATTTGCTTTATGGTATCATTCTAGATTGTTATAGTAGTCCCTGCCCATTTTGATATTTATGTGATGTGTCATTGGCTCAAGATTTCTTTTCATTCAGGACATTCTTGGAATGTGACAAAGCTAAGGCGGTGATTAGCGTTGGTTGCTGTTATAACTTGCTTTCCGAGGAAGCCAGTGACATGGTGGATTCTTGTTGTGGTTTTCCTGTAAGCCAAGGTGTTAAATCTGCTGGAGTAGTGCTATATAAAAATGCTCGTGATCTAGCTTGTCAGGTAGATGGGTATTATACTATTCTTTGTTGCCTCGTGTTGATAGACCTTGTTTCAATTCACAGTTCACTTTCGCTGCATCTTCTAAGCTGTCTACCTTTTCATTATAATTGTATTCTGACCTTGAGTTGCTATATCAGAGTGCTGATAGATGGAGAGGCTTGGATGAGCACGCAGGGCTTCACAACTTTGAGTTGCATGCATTTCGTGCTGCTTTCCAGATGGTACATGCTGTTTATTTGGTCTACTATACTAATTGGTTTCTTTGGGCTTATCTATAAGCCCTTACAGTGAAACATTTTGCCTGTAGTATTGGGTTCTGGTGGTTTTATATGTATACCTAGTCAATGCAGTAGCCCACTAACCTGCAGTGATTCTGAAGGTTCTTTTCAGACATTACCCACACATATTGCAAGAAAGCCCTACAATAGGACGTCAAGGGAAAGCCTTACGACGCCAACAGCATCAGAGGATCCTGGAGTCTAATTTGCATTATAGGGGCCCTTCAGAATCTGGTGAGTACTTTTAAGGGATACCATTGATGAAGTTCATTGGGCTTCAAGGTAAAACCATAAAGGGTACATCTCGTATTAATTTCTGAATAACTCATTCATGAGAATTTAGGACTAAACTTATTATGGTCCGTGTTTGGTTTCCAGTTGGTAAAAGTTGATTGAATAGGATTATAAGGATTACTGTTACCCTTATATTTTTTTTCCCAGTCTACTTGTTTAAAAGATGTGTTATATATTCTTGGCCAGTCTAAGATGTTGTAGGTTTCATCATTTAGGGCAACCGTGCATATGTAATAGCCTAACTGTCAAGGCCACCTATTAAGAAAATAAGCTCTTAAGCCCTTTATATGCAGGGGAACCACGGGAGAGTGTGGCCTTTTTCCATGAGTACTCCTCTATTCAGAATTCGAAAAGTAGGGAGTCTAGCACTGTGGACAGATACTCACTATTTGTAAAATTTTGTGAATCTGGGCTAGGTCGCCTACATCTCCCTTGTTTGGAGGATATTGATTACAGTGCAGTCTGGAGGGAGTCTGAATCATATGCTGTAAGTAGATCTTTTGATGATATTGTTATTTTTATTGTTAGTGTCATAGAAGTCCTCTTTGGCGCATTATTATTTGTCTTGTGTACTTAAAGATTCACTTTTGGGAGACCCTGCCGGACTTTCTTCTCATTTTCATGTCTATCTGTCACCCGGTGCTGCTATGTCCTACTCTTGTCATTTGGATGTAATATCAATTCTATCCCTCAGTAAATGCACAAATAGTCTAAAGTTTATTTTGCTTCTATATATGATATTATTCTTGCTTACTCTCTAGAATGTTTCGAGTTGGAAGGGGATTGATCTCTCGGCTGTACTTGCATTTCTGTCTTCTCTTATTTCGGCCAGATCCGTTGAAGTTATCTCCTGCCAAAGGAAAATTTCTTTTATAGCTGACACCTTTCTATTTTGATCTGTGGTTGATTCAATACTAAAGACATGCAAAAGTTGCAAGGATATTATATCAATGCTAACATAGGGTATAAGATTAATGAAACTATTCTCTTTTCACTTTGATCTTTCAGTAAGGATATGCCAAGTAGATTTTTAGTATCCTCAGGGAGGTCTTTGTTTTTCAATCCACGCTCAACCATTTTTTGGGGGCTGGTAAGCAAAGTGATGTTTGCCAACTGCATATAGTAAGACGCAATGGATATTATGATGCATCTTAGAGTTGTTTGTGGGATTGAGGACTTTTCTTGGCATCTATGCAATCTAAGTGATTGGCTTGGTTCAAGAAATTTCCTGATTTCCTAGAGAGTGGTTGCTGTAGCCTGTTGATTTAATCTTCCTCTTTCAGATTGAGGAACATGAATCTCTTTTCTGTACCTTTATAGGACACATTATAAACACAATTCATTACTTGTAAGTTATGACTATTCTATTTTTTTCTTTTTCTTTTTCTTTTTTTGCTTTGAATTTTTGGTTGGCCAAAATTTGTCAGGTCATTGCATCTTTAAGGGATGAAGACTTGTTTAATTTGCTTAATTTGAAGGTTATTTATTTGCTCAAACATAGGATATTGCTGCTTGAAGTTCTTAATTGGATAGTTTAAGTGGTCAAGATATTCTAGTCAGCGTCATTTAGATTGATGTGTATTACACCGTGTGATTCTGAAAGGTCTTGCTGCTCTCTTTCATTTACCTTTTAAAGACAAACTATAAAAACAGTACACTACTTGTCTCTGTCTATCCTTGGACATTAGCTTGGCCAAACTTATTAGTTATTTTAATGAAGAGGTGTTCAAAAGGGCAGCCCGGTCCCGGTGCACGAAGCATCCCGCGTTCATGCAGGGTCCGGGAAGGGCCGCATCTCAAGGGGTGTGAAGTAGACAGCCTACCCTGATGCAAGCATTAGCAACCGATTCCACGGCTTGAACCCGTGACCTACAGGTCACACGGAGACAACTTTACCGTTGCTCCAAGGCTCCTCTTCTTAATGAAAAGGTGTTCAACTTGCTTAATTTGAAAGTCATTAAGTTTGCACAAATGCAGGATATTGCCTCTTGAAGATCATCATTGGATGATTTAAGCGGTCAAGATACTCCTACTCAGCAGCCCCTAGGGGTTAGTCAATTGGCAAAATTTGAGGGACTTGTGTCTTAGGTCACATGTTCGAGCCCTGTGCCAAACGAACTAACTCTGGTATTTAGTTAGAGAAGGGTAGAGGGGCGGGCCCATTATCCCCGAGTTTCGGAGGCTGCAGTTGTCCCAAAGGTCGGCTGTAGATGGATTTCTCGGTCATTAAAAAATAAGAAGATATTTCTACTCAGCATCAATTAGATCGGTGCGGTTCTAAAGGTCAAAAATATCTTAATGGAGTTTGAAGTTCCACAACTTTGTGGCCTTTGTTATTTACTAGTTGATGTAATTGATTTATCTGTTGAGTGGAGGTCTAATTGGTTGTGTGTTGCATCATAGTTCAGTCAAATTCCTGTGAGTTGCATGTGCCAGTCCTATCTGGCTGACAAAGTTGCATAAATTCAGGTGCCTATGATCTGCTCAATTATCCAGATCAATTGGTTAGCTGATATGTGCAGTCCTTGGAGGTTTTGTTTTCTAACTAGCTTAGAAATGTCTATTCTTAGATTGTTTTTGGGGCCTGGTAAATAACAAAAAGATTCCTTTAAAAAAAATGTTTTCCTCTTCTGACAAAGTAATCAACTTTCTGCAGGAGTTAATAGGGCCTTATTGGTCTCTTCGTGCTGCCCTGGGTCCTGTCTTGGAAACTCTTGTACTGCTTGACCGATTGTTGCTCCTCCAGGAGTATGGCAATGATCTGGAAGCAAGCCTCTTACCTATTTTTAGTCCTGTATTATCTCCGAGGAATATGGCTATCATAGCTAAGAAAATTAGAAAGTAGAAAATCTTCCTCAATGTGATTCAACATACTGTGACCAAGAGAAGTTTTGGGGCCAGGAACAAGCTATTTACAGGGTACTGGTGGAAGGAAGTATTTGCGGTGAAAATGTATTATATTTCTCCACTTTGAGAATGGAAGCGTGGAATACTTGTGTTGGCAAGCGTCAGTGGATGACAATATCTAATTGTGGCTTTCTTGGTTTTGTATTAATATTTTAATTTGTTTACAGGTATTTGTTTTGCAAGGTGTTGGCTGAAAGATTCTCTTTACACACATTTGAGCTCAAGTTAGTCTACTGTTGTTCTCTCTTCTTTGAGAAGGCAGCTAGGCAAGCCTTATGACCGATGTGATGGTTATCAATTGAGCCATTTTGTTTAATACGTGGATCTGACGCTGCAGCGTTTTTCATAATAGGATTTGTTTAATTTCATCCAGTTACCTCCTATAATCTTTTATTTTTCCAATAATCGTATCGCTGATGTAGATCTTTATTGGTTTCAAGTTGTGTCCACTCTATATTTTTGTGATTATCTTATGGACCTTGTATTCACTTGTATGTAGTGTAAGAAACTGTCTTCTTTTTACTGGCTGAGTATAATATAAGCCGACCAGACATCATTGTCCTATGAAGTATTCGAGGACAGTAGACAAATGATCCAGTGGTGACTTGAACATTAAGCGAACTTGCACG
Source organism: Nicotiana attenuata (assembly GCF_001879085.1). NCBI lineage: Eukaryota > Viridiplantae > Streptophyta > Magnoliopsida > Solanales > Solanaceae > Nicotiana > Nicotiana attenuata. The sequence continues at coordinate 9,159,548 of NC_031999.1, forward strand.
TTGATTACATTCTCTAATTGTATGCCATTCTTGTTTCCTAAATGGGATGTAAAGTTTGTCGCAGATAACTCAATTCTTAGAAGAAAATACTGTCTACAGGAAGAAATAGAATTGTATCCCAGTTTTTGTTTCCTATGATATGGCTTGTCAAACCTCGTTGGTTTAGTGAAGCACGTTATCTGTGGGTGGAACTCTATTGGATTTTCTCACTTGCCTATGAGTTACTCCCAACATGCATTGAGTGAGTATAACGGGGTTGATTAGACTGCAGAATATTGTGCTTTTTCGCCTCTTTTCTATTTCAGGTACTGTGACTGAGTGAGTGTATTTCACATGCCCGTGTGTGTCTAATGGCGAAGTCATGAATTTTGTTAAGAATGTTTAAAATTTAATATATATGTACAAAAGGTCTACATATATATAAATTTTCATCTATATACACAATATATTTATTCGATGAAGGGTGTTCAATGACAACCTTTGCTGGCTATAGCTAGCTATATCTCCGCCCCTGCGTGTCTATGTATGTGTACACACAAATATATCTGTTGATAGCCTATATTAAGGCTGAAATAGAAGCTTAGTTCTTAAGTAAACTGGTGAGAAGCTAAAGACTAGTTTGCCTAAGTGTAACAAACTACAAAGTGCAGTCGTAGATCGTGATTGCCAGGACTAAATAGAATGTAGTGCTGGCCTTCCTGTTGGGATAATGACTTCTAAAAGCTAAGAAGATTTTTTCTGTGGAAATTGGATGAGTTTCATGGAGTGTTTATAGTAAGAAGGTAACATATATGTTTTGGGTTTCTAGGATAAGATTATGCTGGATTGAAGTTTTGTAATCATTGTTGATCATGCAGTTCTAATAGTACTATATTAGATGTCATGTCCCCACTTGCTCCTCGTGAAGTGCATCATTAGACTTAAGTAAATGACCATTTTATTAGTTATTGTAGCATAAAAATCTCACCGATTATTTGGTTATAACAAGAATTTGGCAAAACTAGTCTTTTGGTTGGAAGGAGTTTTACTCTTTTGTATAACAATAACAAAATGTGTATTTTTGAATTGAATGATGGAGACATGCCTAATTGTATTTATCTTTAAACATAACAATTCTGTCCCATTATCGAATCCTCCCTTACATTTTCTAATATTATTAGGATATTGAACCGCAATCCGGGGTTGGTTAGAATATTTTGCTACTTATTTCTCACTCAAACGATTTTCTCCTTGTTTTGCGTTAAACAAACATCTTTTAGTTTGAAATAAGAAATGGCAAATGAACGGGTTCGATTAAATTTGAATGGGCCAATATGTGTCAAATCAATAGCCGGGTCATGATCCAACCAGCTTCTGCTTAAATCAATATGGGTCAAATAACGGATCATAAGATAATCCATCATTTTGAGTTGCGGAATGAAGTCGAAACGTCCTATCTATGACCTAATCAATTTAAACTTAAATAGGCACTTAACGAAATGGTTTAATTTTCAATAAGAGTTTGTGTAGAGAGGATAGAATTAAAAGATCTGTCCGTGCTTGCCGTCAAAGCGCGCAATTGTTCAGGAGACTTTTGATTTAGACATGAAGAAAATTGTGGAATATTTGATCGTAGTAGATGGGGCTAACAGGTGTTAACTTTAGGCGTGAACACACGTGAAGGTTTGAATAAATATTTGTCGTTTAGGACAGTTGTTAGCTCATTAGTAGGTGGGACAAAATCATATAGTATTATCAGTAAGAATGATATTGAAATTCCACTAGAGGAGAGATATAGTTACTGTTTAGAACAGGATTACTGGAGAGGTTGCTTTCACTGGAAAAGGAAACAATTCAAAGAACTTGGTATAAGATACAAAAACTTGCATTTCCAACTCTTTAATAGTTATTGTCAAACATTTAACTCTTATGGGGATGGGTTTACACCAATTTTCGTTTTCAACATGTAGCTGTATATGAAAATGGCATGAATCTTATCAGGTGTTTGTCAATGAGGTCTATCTAGAATCCTTGTATCAAAATATTAAAAATTGTGGCCGGGGCGGAGGCAGAATTTAATTATAGCTGAACCTAAACCTGTGATCTAGAATAGTTTTTTAACCCACTTTATCACTAAACTATAATCTTCCCCTATATCAAGGGAATTTAACAGTTTCTATATATTTACCTTGTTTAGAGAATGTAATTTTTCGATAAGGGGAATTCAATTGAACTCGTTTATAACAAGGTACCTTCGTCCCTAATTGCAGCTCTAGTGACGGAAAGGTATATGGAGACATTAATCCTAATGAATAGGGAGATGATCAATTTATATAGATTTTTATTATGTACGTCCTTAAAGTGATTATTAACCAAACGAAAAAACGAAATTTGCTTGCTATTAAATACTATAAATTATGAGGTTAGCTAATAAGACCACACGTAATTAATAAAGAGAAAATCTAGCAAGTCCTTACATTTGGGAGTAATTGGGACTACATAGGTTTAGACAATCTCGATAGAGTCATCTGATCATAAAGGCTTATATAGTTATTGTCTCAAATTCATCCTTCTTTTGGATATTTATGACTATCATTCTCTCCATGCATGATCCTATTTATATACGTTTGAGTGTTTCATAAGGAACTCTTTTTCTTTTTTAAGAAAAGAAACAATCTTTAGACTTTTCCAAGAAAAGTTAAGACGAGGACATATTACCAAATCAACCGACGGATCTTTGACCCCAAAAAAAAAAAGTTGGCAATTGAAGCTTATGAGCAGCATTCAGATAAAGCCTGATTGGACTTGAAATTCTTGAGTAAAAGTTATGATGGCAACCTTTTCTTTTCCTTTCCTTGTGAAGATTAAATAGTAACAGGGACATCTAATTGTGTATTTGTTAATAGTAACGGAAGTGTTGCACAACCTGCTTTGATCAATTGCTCAAGTTCGATTTCGTCTCTCTTGGAAACGAAATACTCTTCACAAACTAAGTGTCCTTGGTGTATTTCTTGTGAGAAAAAGGAGATAAGTTCTCTGTATTTTACTTCTTCTTCTTGTGTCTCTCTGACGAGTACGTATGTTCCCTTTTATTTAGGGTTAAGGAAGAAAGCAGTTCTGAAGAAAAAACTGTTCCCTCCCAGAAGAAAAAAAAATAATCGTCTAGAATATGCTGCCACAAAACTAAATGTGAAATAACTTCTCATAAGAGGTTATTTATTCTTATCTATTCATAAATGGGTCGAGTCAGCCCACATGGAGCGACCCGCGGTCAAAATAGAAAATAAATCTAACATCTCCCACTTCGCTCATGGTGGGATGTACCCAAACCAATATCATGCCAATAACACACGTTATTCAAACAGACAAATAGTTCGTGCGACCTGCGAGCATCAAGAGCTATAAAAAATTTTCAAACTCATTAAGGTTATTCTAAATCTCTATGTAGAAATCCGAACACATTCGGAAAGGATTCACTACTAACATGAGGATCTTATTACTCGCACCCCAGACATTACTCGCCATTCCTGTAGCTAGTTATCCGATCCCTCATCCTCGAAAGAGGTGAACTCGAGTTCATATTTAACTTTGTATTCATAATTACATTTGATACCCTCATGGTAAGTATAATGGTCGACCTATGAATACAAGTTAAATTACTAATTTTTTTAGTTGTCTTCCCTTTCTACTCGAATCTTTCCATTCCAAATCACTGCTTTCCTAGACATGCACTGCATTGCCGAATCACTCATGGTTAATAGTGACATGCTAAAGTAGTAACAATGATTGGCACTTCAACAGACAGTAAAAGATCAAAGGGTATTCTAATAAAAGTTGATATAACTTCTTTGGTATCTCACACAATGAAGAAACGGGGACTCATTCTTCCATTATCCCATTGGTCGATATCACACGTGGTATGGAACACATGTTACGGTATTTTCACCTTATATTGGTGCGTGTGTCTTATTCTTTTAATCATTCAACACCGTACATATCTTGGTCTAGACACCTTCAAGTGTCTAACCCGAGTTTCTCACTTCAATAATCCTCAAACCATCTTCTTAGAGAAACTTGCATCTGGCTTACAAAACAAGTCATAATTGAATTGTGGAATTCGTGAGTCTGATTAGCTGTCAAGACCGACCTCTAGAAGGAAATATAACCTCGCATTATCCAAGGTTCTATAAGGTCTCATCTCTTAACGATTCTTAACGTAAGAGGTGATTGCTCGCGTGAGAGAGCCAATCTCGCGACTTGTTCGACACACTTTATCAACAAAAAAACATTCATCACATACATACGAGATATAAGCATAATTCAAGAGTCAAATATTGATGAGCATATTATAATACTAAAGTCATTTTACAATACATAAATATGTTCATGTCCTTCGCAAACCTAGAGCCATAACATGTTTCTCAAACAGGTCTCTAGATATCATCTTTGTAAAAGAATCAGCTATCATGCTTCGCGTAGGAATGTACTGTAAATTTATCTCTCCACTTGCTACCATGTCTCTTACAAAGTTATACCTGATGTCAATGTGTTTGGTCTTGCTGTGATACTTAGGATCTTTTGTATATGCAATAGCCGCTTGACTATCACAATATAAAGTCATGGCACCCTGAGAGTTCTTTGAAATATCCAAATGCTCAAAGAATCTCTTCAACCAAACAACTTCTTGTACTGCAGACGCACAAGCCACGAACTCAACTTCCATTGTTGAAAGGGTTGTACAGGTTTGTTTCTTACTTTTCCATGATATAGCACCGCCATTAAGTAAGAAGGCATAACCGGATGTTGATTTTCTATCATTCCGTTCACCAGCCCAATCAGCATCTGCATATCCTCTCAAGTACAAATTATTTCCACTATAACATAGTGAATAATCTGCAGTTCCCTTCAGGTATCTGAAAATTCTCTTCACAGCTTTCCAATGATCTCTTCCAGGATTGGATTGATACCTGCTAACCAGACCTACGGCATAACAAAATGTCTGGACGAGTACACATCATAGCGTTCATCAAGCTCCTGACAACACTTGAATATGGAACTCGAGACATGACTTCCTTTTCATTTTTCAGTCTTGGGACACATTTCAAGGCTTAAAGTTTCACCTCTCGCTATAGGAGTATCCTGGGGTTTGCAAATATTCATGCGAAAACGCTCCAAAATTTTCTTTATATAAGTTTCTTGAGATAAACTCAATAACTTTTTGGAGCGATCTCTTTGGATCTTAACTCTAAGGATATAGTCTACCTCGCCCATATCTTTCATGTCAAATGACTTTGAAAGCCATGACTTGATAGTTTTCACACACTCCAAATTATTTCTGGCCAATAAAATATCGTCCACATAAAGATAAAGAATTACAAACATCCCATTGGACTTCTTCACATAAATGCAATGGTCTTCATCGATCATGGTGAAATCATATGAGATCACCTCCTTGTGAAATCTCCAATACCATTGCCTTGAAGATTACTTCAGGCTATAAATAGATCTGTTCAATTTACAGACCTTCTTTTCTTAGCCTTTAACGATGAAGCCTACAAGTTGTTCCATGTATATTTCTTCATTTAGTTCTCCATTGAGAAAATCTATCTTCACGTCCATTTGATGTAATTCCAAATCCAAACGTGCAACTACAGCCAAAAGTAAGCGAATAGAGGTAAACTTCATAACTGGTGAAAATGTTTCCTCATAATCTATTCCAGCTTCTTGAGTAAAGCCTTTTGCTACCTCGTGCCTTGTATCTTTCTATTGACCCATCCGCTTTGCGTTTAGCTTTGAGAACCCATTTGTTCCCAATGGCTCTACGCCCAGGCGGAAGGTCAACTAGATCCCAGACTTTATTAGTTTTCATGGACTCTAATTCTTCTTTCATTGCTTTCATCCACTCATCTTTTCCAGGGCTCGATAAAGCCTCAGTCACAGACTTTGGCTCATCCATTTCTGTGGGAGATACCAAGAAAACATAATCTTCAATGTCATAAGTACGTTTTGGTATATTTTTCCTGGCACTCTTTCATAGTTGAAATTCAGGTTCATCAGAAAGCTTTTGGGATTGAGAGTTTTCACTCCCACTCGGATCAAGAATAAGATCTTGATCAATTTGATTATTAATTGCGTCAGAAGACACTTGCTGACTGTCTGAGTTCAACATTTCATAAAGAGGCTCTCCATTCTTTACCTCGCCCTTCTTTGGAAAATCATTTTCCAAAAATGTGACATCTCGCGATTCAATCTCAGTAATACTTCCATCCTCTAATTCACCAATGAACACATACCCTTTGGAGTATTCTGAATATCTTATAAAGATACATTTCTTGCCTTTTGGACCTAATTTACCAAACTTTCCAAAAGAATCTTTTACATATGTAGCACAACCCCAAGGTCGTAAATCCTTTAAGTTTGGCTTATGACCAGTCCATAGCTCATAGGAGTGGAAAAAAGTGATTTAGAAGGCACTTTGTTCAATATGTAAGTCGGAGTCAATAACGCATCTCCACAAAAGGAGATAGGTAAATTTGCCTGCACCATCATGGACCTTATCATGTCCAATAATGTTCTACCTCCTTTCTGCTACACCATTTTGTTGAGGTGTGTACGGAATAGTTAACTGTCTGGTGAATCCCTTTTCATTTCACAATTCTTCAATTTCTTTTAATAGATATTCACGCCCTCTATCGGTTCTTAAGGTCTTAATCCTTTTGTTTAATTGATTCTCAACTTCATTCACATATTTCTTAAAGCATTCAAGTGCTTCAGATTTATGAGAGATCAAATAGACATAACCAAAGCGTGTGAAATCATCAATGAACGTAATGAAATATAAAGCACCAGACCTAGCCCTTATATTCATTGGGCCACAGATATCAGAATGGATTGATTGCAATGGAAAATTAGCTCTCTTAGCCTTTCCAAATGGTTTACGTGTAATCTTTTCGAGAAGACAATTTTCACAAGTTAGCATTTCAATTTTAGAGAAAGGATCTAGGTGTCCTTCCTTAGCCAATCTATTCATTCGATCCTGCCCTATGTGACCTAATCTTGCATGCCATGTAATAACATCAACATCATTGTTACTAGAATAACATGCCATAACACAACAATCAACATAATAGTTATACGTAGAAGGATTACAATCTAACACAATAAAACCATCATAACGATATCCAAAACCATAAAAAACATTATCTTGAGTAATTTTAAGACCACTGCGACTAAAGTTCAAATTGAAATCTAAATCTAGAAGAACAGACACAGATACTAAGTTTCATCGAATCTCCGGAACATATAGGACGTCATGCAAAATCAAACATCGGCCACCACGCATGTCCATTCTGCAAGTGCCTATCCCTTTGACTTCAAGCTTTGTATTATTTCCTACATATACATGCTATGATCCAGGTGGAACTCGACGAAACTCTATAAACGCTTCTCTATCGCGGCTCACATGGTCGGTGGCCCCTGAGTCTACAATCCACACAGGATAAGATTCAGTTAGTAAAACAGTGCTAGAAACATATATATAGCACTAAGAGATGCGCTTTGAAACGCTACCTTTTTCGGCTCAGTGCACTCATGAGCAAAATGCCCTGGGACTTGGCAATTGTAACACTTCATCTTGCTCTTGTCTTTCTTCTTATAGAACTGTTTTCCTTTCTTGGAATTTGGCTTGTTTCTTTTCTTGGAGGGTCCTTCTTCGGTCTCCTTACCCTTTCCATTATTTTTCCAGTTTCTCTTGCGCTTGAAGCTTGATCTCTTTGTAGCACTTGATTATGCCACAAAAGCATTAGGTACAGCTTTAGCAGCACCAAGCCGCTCGTCTTCAAGCTCCATATGACGGGAAACATCAGCAAAAGTTTTGATGCTATCATTGTGGGTCAAGTTAACCTTCAAATGTTCCCAATTATTGGGAAGAGACCGAATCACTGCCTGAACCTGCTGCTCATCAGAGAGAACATGGCCAACACTTTTGAGTTGAGCAATCATATTTGACATCACCCTTAGATGTTGCTTAACACCGTGATCATGACGCTTTTTGTACGTGTCAAACATGATTGTCAGCTGTCGAAGGCGAGTCACAGTCGTACCCCCATATGCCTCTCTTAATTGTGACCACATGGCTTGAGCAGTAGGATATTGCTCACATTCATGGATGAGATCATCAACAACTGAACTTACAATAATTTCACGTGCAGTGGAATCTTTCTTTTTCCAAACATTGTAAGTTTCCAGATCCCTCCTGTGTTGGGCAGTGTTACCCTCCTCTGGGTGACTCATAGCATGGTTAATACTTTCAAGAGCATCTTGCTTTTCGAGTACATACCACATCTTACGACTCCAGATATCGTAATTTTCACCATTCAGTTTGTCACCCTTGTTCAAGTCAGCAATGATACTTTTTGATGCCATGTCTGTTAACAGAGACAATATTACAATTTTAACTCAACAATATTTATACTTCAGTTAATTTATGCATGTGATTACACACTCAAGTAAATTAATTATAATATTAATTCTACATTTAGTATAGAATCGAACGGTCACTACGTTTCCATCATCATCTATATCTAAATATTTTTAATTAATATTAAAATCACTCCTTAGTGTGTACTTTATTTCAAGTCTCAATCCATAAAAAGATATAATAAACAATGTATGTAACTGGTGAGACAAATAATATAATATAAATTTTATTAAGATAAAACACATAATGACAATTTATATGTTTGCTAGGGCATCCATATACTAATCGAACACTAACTCTTGCTCATATACGCTAAAAGGTGCACTAGGCCAAACATCATGATAAATCTCAGTTAAAATTTCACCCCAAGGCTCTCGAAGAGAGTCTGCTAAAATAGCTAATGCTTCCCAATCAGTAATTTCTATGTAATTAGCCAATTCAGCTCTTTTAATCTTAAAAAGGTGTACATGTTCAGGGACGGAAGCATCATGGCCCATTTTAAATTCCTTAAACTCCCTAAATTTCTTTTCTCTTTCCCTTCGTTCAGCCCTTCGATCCCCTAACTCATTTTGCCTCGCTATTGGGACATTCCTGATGACTTCAGGCTCCGAGTCTGAATCATTATAGAAATAAGTCCGGCGACGGCGTATTCTCCTACGTTGTCCCCTTCCTTGACTTCGAGAACTCCCAGTTGGAGTAATTCGAACTTGTCCCTATTCAGCCATATCTGAAATAGGACCAAGGAAACAATAAGAATGGCTACAACCATTCAATGTGACAACACATATCACAATTACTAGTAGAAGGATATTAATTTAAGGGATTAAGACTAACCAAAATAAAAATAATTCTCTAATCACTTGATGTCAAGATATCATTTAACAGTATGGCTTTGACATCAATTAACGGTAAGGCTCTTACCAGTAACTAGTGTCAAGCAATTAATTTACGTTGAAAAATGATTTTGTTAACCAGATGTACATATGACAGAAGTTTTATATTATTTCTCAACTAGATAAGGAATGGAAAATTGTAGAAATCATAATTACCATGGAAACTACTTTGATAGTGCCTTACGAGACCCATTAAACTTTGGCAAATAAGGAAATACATAATGCCATCCAAGTGGCAAAGAAAAATCTTTACACACGCCAAAGATATCATAGCTATCAAGACACAGAGATCTCACATATTTTCAGTTCAATTTTTTTTAAAACCTTTGTTTTAAGTTTCATTGCAAATAGCAACACGCACAAACAAGCAAGCAGGTTGTTCTTTTTCATGGGTTTTCCAACAATTTGATTGATGTCCAGAAGTAGTCATTAAATGGTTACTGGTTGGTCAATTCGTTGAGGCTTCACCAATTGTACGCTGTTAATAATAAACCATCAAATTGACAGCCTAAGTGTAATTCAAAGTATTATAAGGTACTTAAAGCTTTAAAATATGATCACTAGTTATCATCACTATTATTGACGAACTGGAGGAGATTCGAGTGTACTTTAATCACTCTTGATGGCCACAGACTACTCAAGCAAAGATAGAATGCAAACTTTTCTTTATAAGGATAAAAATTACAGCGGAGAACACGGAGTACGGATACAACCATGCTCTGATACCAATGAAGATTAAACAGTAACAGGGACATCTAATTGTATACTTGTTAACAGTAGCGGAAGTCTTGCAGAACCTGCTTTGATCAATTGCTCAAGTTTGATTTCGTCTCTCTTGGAAACAAAATACTCTTCACAAACTAAGTGTCCTCTGTGTATTTCTTGTGAGAAAAAGGAGACTAGTTCTCTGTATTTTTCTTCTTCTTCTTCTTGTGTCTCTCTGAAGAGTACGTATGTTCCCTTTTATTTAGGGTTAAGGAAGAAAGCAGTTCTGAAGGAAAAACTGTTCCCTCCCAGAAGAAAAAAAATAACCATGTAGAATATGCTGCCATAAAACTAAACGTGTGAAATTACTTCTCATAAGAGGTTATTTATTCTTATCTATTCATAAATGGGCCGGGTCAGCCCACATGGAGCGACCCGCAGCCCAAATAGAAAATAAATCCAACACCTTGTGAGTTGGGGAGCTCTTGTTGTACCCCTAATAGTTTACTCAGGTTAAAATTAAATTAGTGTTTTAAAAGCCTGTTTTGGGACTCGTCCATGACTCAGCTTCTGGGCGAACACTTGCAAAACACTTTGAAATTTATATGTGGGGCTTAGATTCTTCAAGCTTACTCCCCAAGCGCGTCTGATTGTGTACACCAAACATGCCTAAGGTCAATGTTTGGGCTCGCACAATAATTTCTATGCAATCGTGTGCAAAACACTACTAGAAATTCGGCCAATATCGATTGCGGCCAACCGACCAAAAAACCGATCGAAGTCGGTCGATTTTTTAAAATATTTATTTTTTAATTTTTTTAGACCTCGGCCGGGTTTTTTTGGCGCAAAAATGCGGGAAACTATTTTAGCATCCCGCGAAATTTATTTTTTAAGAAACTAACCGAAATCAGTTGAATTTTCGTATAAAATAGATTAAAATTAATATTAAAAAACCGGCCGAAATCGGTCAGTTATTTCAGTCAGTCATTTTAAAAACCGACCGACTTCGGTCGGTATTTTTATATTTTTAATAAAACCGACCGGAGTCAGCCGATTATTTTCACGCGAAAATGCAATTAAAGAGTACAAATAAATTAAAAGAAAGTCTTAAACCAAAATGTACCAATAGTCTAGTGGTAAAATAGTATCCTACCACAATATAAACCCTGATTCGAGTCCCAGACGGTGCATTTTTTAAATGCATAACTAAAAATACCGACCGAATTCTGTCGGAAAATATCGACAGACTTCGGTCGGTTTTTTTGGCAAATTTTTTCTTTTGAGTCGTTTGTGAAAATTAATTTATCGACTGAAATCGGTCGGAAATTGCAACCAACTTCGGCTGCCATTTTTTACCGACCAACCTAATTTCGACGAATTAAGCTCGGTCAAAAATCGATCATTTTTTTCAAATTTTCGACTGACTTCGATCGGTATTTCTAGACGGTTTTAGGCAGCTTTCTAGTAGTGAAATTTTCTAATTAACAAATGAAGTAAAAGTTCTATTCATCTATAAAAACATGAGTAATGATTGTAAGTCAAATAAGGAGTCAAAATATTGCATTCTTTCTAATGTACTTGCCAACATACAAAGAGAATTGGGCTCGAAGAGGAAGGAGAAACGTATTTCTTCCATCGATATTGAAGGGTATATCTTCAAGTTAACAACTAACTCTAGAATCCCTAACAAATATGGAAAAGATTACAACAAATTCCTATTTTCTAGTTTAATACAAACACTAAATATTTATGGTGCTTTGTATTCTACAACTCGCATATCGGATGTGCGAGCTGCATATTAGTTTTGCAGTTTGCAGAATTGCTCTAAAACATTGACAGGTTCTAGACACTCTAATTTGCGGCTCACACATCCATTCTATGATTCGCAGAATGTGCCACATAATACCATCCCTCAAGTTGGTGCATAGAGATTTTGAATGCCCAACTTGCACAAGAGATGACCATGTTGCGATTTTTTTGAACGCCTTTATAATGATATCTGGAAGTTGTTCATTTGAAGGAACAAAACTGGTGCTAATGTTTCCACTGACTATCTCGTCACGAACAAAATAACAGTACACATTAATATGTTTGGTTCATTCATGAAAGACCAAATTCTTGACTATGTGTAACGCCGCTTGACTGTTACAGTAAAGATAAGTAGGAGCATCGTAGTTTATTCCTAGACTAGATAAAATTCCCTTTAATCACTTTAGCTCACCAATCGTCATCGCCATAGAGTGTTATTTTTCTTTCGCAAACAAGCGAGACACAATATGTTGCTTCTTAATCTTTGAGATATGGGCGAGTCACCCAAAGAGATAAACCAACCTGTGAGAGATTGTTGAGTCAAAGGGCAGCCGGCCCAATCAGAGTCACACCATCCATATAGACATAACTCACACACACTGCTCCATATAACACCTTATCCCCGGCTCCCTTTCAAATAGCTAACAACTTGCAAGGACACTTCCTAATGTTCCTCCTTCGGCTTTTGCATAAACTGAGAAATAACATAAACACAATACGATAGTTCAAGCCTTGTGAAACAAAGGTAGATGAGGCGGCCAACCAAACAATGATAACATTCTGAGTCGCCCAGAGGTTCCTAATTTGACAATGGTAGTTGATGATTCTTCTCCAAAGGAATTCCAACACGCCTAGTGTCACGACCCAAAATTTAATATATCGTGATGGCACCTATCACAATACTAGGCAAGCCGGCAACCACAAATAACTACGCATTTTTAAATTGAAAACAAGATGAAATAGGTTTAACAGTATTAACTCTCATAAATAGCCGATAAGAAATATTGCGACTAAAATACAAAATTTCCAAAAAACCGAGTGTCACTGAGTACATGAGCTACTAATATCAACATAGCCAAAAATTCTAATACAACTGTCTGGGAAGATAGAACAATGCTAAATAAAGGAAAAAGAAGGAGAGTCAAGGTCTGTGGACACCAAGGCAACTACCTCAAAAGTCTCCAAGCTGGAAGTACTCCAAATCTAGCAACCATCGTGCCCAGAAATACCTGGATCTGCACACAAAGTGCAGAGTGTAGTATGAGTACAACCGACCCAATATACTCAATAAGTAACAGGACTAACCTTAGACTGAAAGCAATGACGAGCTCAAATAGGTACAGTCCAAATCCAGATTTTAACAGTACAGATATGATAGGAAAAATGACAGTAATAACTCAGAGAAATCTCATAATCAATTTGTACACAGTACAGGAATGTAGACATGCTTTCAAGTTTAATAGTTTAAGTTCAACACGGATAAAATATGCCAAGTGTGACTGATATGAGGAATGTTACATCTTTATCTACATGTCAATGTGCAGGTCACATGTAATGCATCACAATGATAACCTCACGTACTCACACTCTCAGCATATTCAATCTGACTGTCTTAACTCTCACTCATCATACTCAATCACTTAGCATTGTACGATACCTGCGCTCACTGCTCGTATGTCAGACTCCGGAGGGACGGATCTTGCCCAAGCGCTAATATAAAGCCAATATGGCAGCCTGGTCCCATAATAATAATATATAAAGCCTATAAGGCTTGCTGCGGCGTGCAATTCAATCCATAATAATAATATATATAAAGCCAAGAAGGCTTGCTGCAGCGTACAACCCGTGCCACAACCTCACTCACAACACAACTCTCAGGCCCCAACTCAATCATCAATGTATCCAGTCTCTCGAGCTCAGCATCTCATAACAGACAGCCCAAACAATGATACATGACGCAACAATAAATAGCAACTGAGACTGAGATATGATATGCAAATGATAGATGTGATTGAGTATGTAATTACCATTTAAGCAAATAAATCAACAGCAGAAATGACCCCAGTGGGTCCCAACAGAAGAATCATATAGCCTAAACATGATTTCTAGCACAGATTGCAGCTCCATTACTCTAACATATAGTGATCACATGAATAGCAACAAGGTTCGATAACTATACAGTACCACGAAATTGACCGGGTCACAATTACCACGGTGTACGCCCACACGCCCGTCACCTAGCATGTGCGTCACCTCAACACTAACCACTTAACACGTATTTCAGGGATTCATACCCTCAGAACCAAGTTTAGAAGCGTTACTTACCTCAAACCGCGCAAATTTCTACTCGAACAAGCCCTTGCTTGCGTATCGGCCTCCAGACGGCTCTAATCTAGCCACAAACAACTTAATACAATTAAAGCAAGCTATATAAATCAATTCTATATGATAAAGCTAGGTTCTTTAACAAAAGTCAAAAAGTCAACCGTGAGCCCATGCCTCGAAATCCGACAAAATTAACAAAATTCGAACATCCATTCAACAACGAGTCCACCCATACCAAAATTACTCAATTCCGATCTCAACTCGATCTTCAAATCCTCAAATTATAGTCTATGAAGTTTCACAATTTCTCCCCAATTTTTCCAACCCAAAATACTAATAAAATGGTAAAAACAATGATATATTCATGTATAACAACCAAATCCGAGTTAGAATCACTTACCCCAAATAACTCCTTGAAAATCCCTTCAAGAATCGCCCAAATCCGAGGTCTCTAACTCAAAATATGAGAAATGAGTTCAAACCCTCGATTTTGATATTTTTAGTAGTCTGCCTAGTGATTACACTATGCGATCGAGGAATTTCCCTCGCGATCGTGAAGAACAAAATCTTCAGTAGCCAAAAACCTTCTACGCGAACTCACACTCTAGGTCACGATAGCGGTGACTAATTTCCCTGACCTACGCGATCGCTGACAGCATCACACAATCGCGATGAACAACACGTGGAAATCCCAGGCCTCCTCTTTCTTCTTCGCGAACGCGTCTCCTCCCATGCGATCGCGTAACACAACTCCCTCAATTCTTCGCGATCGAAACCTTAACCACACAATCTGATAGAACAAATTCCCACCTGTCAGACCTAGCCCTACGCGATCGTGGTCCTCCTTTCGCGATCGCGAAAGACGAAACCAGAAGCACTGACTTCAGCAATAACACAAGTCCAAAAATGAGCCGAACATGATCCGAATCACATCCTTGGCCCCAGGGACCCCATCCAAACATACCGATATATCCTAAAACATTGTACGAACTCGCTCGCAGCCTCAAATCATAGCAAACAACACTAGAACCACGAATTATACATCGATTCAAGCCTAATGAACTTACAAACTTCTAACTTCCAAAACTAATGCCGAAACATGCCTAACCAACTCCGATTAACCTAAAAAATTGCAGATAAGTTACAAATGACACAACGGACCTAGTCCAGCTTCCGAAACTAAAATCCGAGCCCGATAACCACAAAGTCAACTCTCGATCAAACTTCTAAAGTCTTCAAACTTAAACTTTTCCAATTTTCGCTAATTCACCTATGGACCTCCAAATCAATATTCGGACACACTACTAAGTCCAAAATCACCATATGGAGCTACCAGAACCATCAAAACTCCATTCCGGGGTCACTAACCCATAAGTCAACATCCGATTAACTCTTTCAACTTACAATAAAAGTAGACAGGTATGAAGCATTGTCACGCCCCAAACCTGGGGAGGCGTGGCTGGCACCCGGTACCGCACTGACCCGAGCGAACCACTCAATAACTTTTTTTTTCTTTGTAACTATCATGGGCCAACATGGCCACAACTTGTAATGTATAACTATACGTGGGAAAACACTATATCACTGAATCATTTTTCTTAAAACATGAATACATATGGGCCGTCAAGGCCTCTGACATACTGTACAAACTGAACCTTTATCTACAAAGCCTCTAAGATTATTTAACATCAAATGGGATAGGGTACCGGCTTACCCATAAGTCTGTAGCAAAACTGTGATACGATGACTCATAGACTCGGCCGCGCTCCGAATAGGGTGGAGTCTTACCGATCCTTCGCTGAATGCCAATCTCGTCTACTATGAGGGCTCGTCAAACTGATTATCTATACCTGCAGGCATGAATGCAGCGTCCCCAACAAAAGGACGTCAGTACGAATAATGTACTGAGTACGTAAGGCATGTAAATAAATATATAAAGAGCATGGAAGAAATATGGAGTAAAGGACTCAATCTGTAAGTCCGGATAACTCTGTAAATCATGGAATACTTATAGTGTCATGCATATGTGTAAGAATGTCATGTCGTGCATAGGTACATGTGTTCATAACATCATCAAGGGCATCCCATCATTCATCTCGGCCACTATGGGAAAATCATCAACGTATACCAGCTGATCAGGTGGTGGTGCGTATATAACGCCGTAACCTTTTCCCATATCCCATATACATATAATATACATATATACGCGTATATAACGCCATCTGGTCATGGGTCAATGTACATGTATATATGAATGCAATGCATGAGAAGTCCGTCAATAAAATCTTTCAAAATGTCGTAAGACCATTATGCATTTGATTAATGTCATGAAGTAAACTTTATCAACTTACGTATTTTCTGAGACCCATGAACAGACGATAGAACAATAAGACACGGGGAATCAAGAACATAGGAACCTCTAGTATTTCTATGAATAGAGTCATTTATGAAAGTTGTGAATTTACTCGTTTCGTTTGTATCGTTTGGATCATGCCAAAAAAGAAAGAAGGGATATCCTTAACATACCTGGAGCTAGCTATGCACCAAAGTTCAGTGTTCTTTATCAACAATTTTAACAAATAAAGGATTTCACTCAACAGCTGGAAGATTTTCACTTAGTCATGAATTCGGATGAGACTCTTGGAGATATTGAGACTGTGCTCTTGTTAGGATATGAGCAATTTGGAGAGAAGTAGGTGTATAAAGCAATTCTCTCTTCCTCTAACTTCTCCTTTATGAAATGATTATCAAGCTGCACATGTTTTGTCCAGTCATGGTGCACTAGATCTCTTGCAATGTTAAATGCAAACTGGTTATCGCAGTACATCTTCATGGGTTCATCAATTTTTACCTATTGCTTATATCCATGAAAAGAAAGAAAAGGAAAAAAACAAGGAAAGAAAGAACAATTCTAAGCTTCTTTGGATTTTGCTCTAGGTGTCAATTAGTATATGGCATTGAAAATCTGATCAAGAGTACTACACCTTGACTGTAATATTGTGTCCACGTGCACCTACTAAATGGTGATTATTCATTCTAGCTTCTTATACGTGGATTAATGTCCACACAATTAAAAATTATTTCAAATTACTTACTTTTTAAGACACTTTATATATACACTACTATCGTGGTCATGTGGTACCATTTAAAATTAATACATACACTATCATTTTATTAAAACATCCATGTAACAATACACATATTTTCTTAACTTAAATTTTTTCTAATCTCATATAAAGAGTACAAATTTTCGTATGCTTAATTCTTAAAATGATAAAAAAAAAATAACCTTCTTTTCTTGTTAAAAAATAATAATTCATATCTTTACAATAAAGAAAATCTCATAATCTTTCTCATATTATATGTATAATTTACCATATTCGAAAATAGTAATAATGTTAACTATCCAAAATTATACTTATAAAACTTTTACTAAAATACTTTACTTAAAAGAAAATACCACACTAACATAATATCTGAAGATATCAAGGTTGTAAACTTACAGGGTCTCATAATAATAATGTCTTAAACCCTCTATAACCTCCTAATAGACATAATCCCTTCGAACTCATGGATTTACTACGGCACATCCTAATGCTAAGGTACGGGATGTAACAAGCATGGCAAGTAGAACAATGAAAACATATATATGTACATAACATGATCTTCAACACAAGAGTAAATACGAAGTCCTCAAATACCAGATACTACCTCGAATGGAATACATAGTCGTCAACACTAGGTAAAATATCACATCTTAAGACAAAAGGACTCATAAGTACACTGACTCCTCATCGAATATTACACATGATTTTGCTGAGGCGAACGACCCAATCCAATAAGAGTGATTGTATAATATCCTACCGTGGCGTACGGTCCGATCCCATAAAAATACTGCCAAGCCGAACAATCCGATCCGTAAGATTATATTACATAGTATCGCTAGGCGAATGACCCGATCCCATAAGAGTGTGTTACACAGTACTGCCTAGGCGAGCGAGCCGATCCCATAAGATTGCTGCTAAGGTGTCCAGCCCGATCCCTTACAAATATGAAACTTTGACAGGTCACTGGCCCCACTCATGAATATACGTGTGAGTTATGAAATTTAAGAAAACTTTTGAATGGATACGCACAACTCGGAGTAAATCTATAGAAAAGAAGTATAATTTTTTCTACAAATCAAGTAGCTTGTCAAGTATCTAAAATAGCAAGTTCGATGCTTGACTTAAGTCTTGTCACAAGCTAAAATGTAAAATAAGGCAAGAACAACTCAAATAGTACAATTAAAGAATGGCGTGAGTCTATGTCTACCCGGACATAATCAAGAATTCTAGCATACATACGGACACTCGTCACCTCATATGTGCGTATCTCCCATAACATGTAACACATAATAAATATAGCACCTACGGGGTAAATTTCCTCTCACAAGGTTAGACAGGAGACTTACGTCGCTCCGAAATTCGATAACCGGCTCCAACACCTCTTTAACACCTTCAACCAATGGCAAATGATCCGAAACTAGGAAAAGAACTAGCAAACCAATCGAATTATACTCAATGACTCGTAATAACAATTAGAAACAAATTCCCAACTCCATACCAACCTCGGGCCCATGCGTCCGGATTTCGAATTTTTTTGAAGATAAATATTACCCATAGTACCACGAACTCTAATATATAATTTATTCCCCATTCCATGTCCAATTTTGTGGTCAAAACGCAAAAATACCATATCTCGATTTTCATCCAAAATCTCACAATTTCTACCAATTTTCATGTTTTAATCCATATATAATCCATGTATTTAACTCACAATAAGTGGAAATCACTTACCTCATGATAGATGATGAAAATGGCTCCTCCAAATCGCCCACAATTGCCTTAGCAAGAGAGAAATGAGTTGAAATGAGCAAATTCCCGATTTTCTAACTTATATTCTCCCTAGGTACTTCCTCTTCGTGATCATGATTGCCAATACTACCATCGCTGGAATTTTCTTCTTCCCGATCGCGAGAGACCTCACGCGATCGCGAACAACAACAACCTAGACCTACGTGGACGCGGTCCCAACTCTACGAATGCGAAGGCCAAGCCTTTCACCCCTCAGAAATTGCCTTCAGCGATCGCAGACATGCCCACATGATCACGATCAATAGCCGTCCAAACTAGACTAGTCGCCCAACACTCTGCATTCGCAATCCTCACCACTCGGATGTGAAGTACACCCATATCAAGCACTGCAATCCCCTAGCCGTAATCACGAAGAATAATTTTTCCCAGCTCGCAAACAATACTCCACGATCGCGGGTCTTTCTCCGCGATCGCGATGCACATCCCTGAACCATATACAAGCAATCATAAAACAAAGGGAAATAGTCTGAAACTATTCCGAAACACACCCAAGGCCCCTGGGACCCTGTCCAATCATACCAACAAGTCCCCATACCTTGTCCAAACTTATCCAAAGGCTTGAAACACAATGTATAACGATAAAACCACGAATCGACTATCAAAATACTTTTTTTAACTTTCAAACCTTCAAACTTCGCCGAACGTGTATGAATCATACTTTGACATCATAGATCGTGACTAACTTCACACACAACTTCCAATCAACTAAATGAACTTAACCAAGGCCCAGAACACCGCCCGGAGTCCAATAATACCAAAGTACACTCTAAGTCAAACTTAGCAAATTCAAAAACCTTCAAAAAGCAAACTTTGGATAATAAGTTGTGAAAGGCTCCCTGACCATCTCATACTCAATCCGAACATATGATCAAGTCTGAAATCACCTTACGGACCTATAGGCACCTTTAAATCCTGATTCTGAGGTCGTTTACTCAAAAGCCAAACTCTGGTCAACTCTTCCAACTTAAAGCTTCTGAATTGAGAATCGTTCTACCAGATCAACTTCAAACTTCTCGAAAAGCAAAACCAACTGCACATGCAAGTCATAATACATAAAGTGAAGCCACTCAAGGTCTCAAACCAACAAGCGACATGCTAGAGCCCAAAATGACCGGCCGGGTCATTAATTTCTCCCCCACTTAAACATATGTTCGTCCTCGAACATGCCAAGAGTCGTCCGCAAGCTGCCGAATCACTGTATAACCCCTCGTGTACATACCCGTGCCATTTTAATCCATATCAACACATTATCTCAACCTCGACTGAAGAGCCTTCCTGCGACCATAGCTCACAAGCCTTAGAACCAAATCCCAACATCCAGAATTTCCTATAAGGTCCGGTTCTTGCATACATACAATGTATCAATCTCCACAAGCTGTACCAAAACATACATATACACCTAAGTCGTAACCACACGATATACCACATCGCTCATATGCCCATAGTAATATCATCTAACTACAATAACTGCAGGTTTTCCCAACCCGGTACCAATAATATACCTCATGACATAGAAAAGACTTGTTCCAGCTCTTGCTACACTGCAACGATGAAAGAGATGTACATAATCTCATAACCACCCGTCAAATCAATAAATCACGTAGTTCTTGCGTTCGACAAGAACCATTGGCGTGTTCTGAACGGATTGGCGACATTTTCCCTCCAAATATACATTATACAAATCCGTTTGCATTTATTTCAAGTCCAACGACCTTATCTCACTAGTACAAGCTGCTCGGCTGACCAACCACATGAAACACCATCTAAAATATCATACGATGAAATTCATGCACCAAACAAGCTACAATTCGAATATGACCAATAATGAAAGGAACCCCAAGTACTAGGACTATCAAGCACGCGTAATAGGTATAACAATAACACAAAATGCTATGAATCTACCCCACAAAGGAAAAGTAAAATAGATAAGATAGATATAAGGAATCATGCCCAACCTCTCACCGTTGTAGCGTGCAACCTGATCCAAACATGATGCCATTAGCGGCATGCCACCTGATCGAAACATCACAATATGCATGGTAATGCCCATCGAGCCAAAATTCTCATACTCACTAGACACACATATATCAACCACAAGCACGCCAAGTGCATTAACATAACTCTGGGAAGACGGATCACATCATGCTCTCCAAAGGGACAAGCACGACTATAGTGCAACTAACAACTAATATCTCGAGATCCATATTGATTATATAACACCATAATCCTACACAACCACAACACACACGCGGATAATAAAGTCGCCTCAAAGCATATAGCATAAAAGAGTAACACATAAAATACATGACGACAAGAACATCCATCATGCCCGAAGACTCATCCATAGCCAAATGATGTGCTGAATAAACACATTTGATCTGGTGTAAAATATACTCTCATATTAGGCCCGCCAATGGATCTCTATACTGATTTCGAACATCCCAAAATAGGTAATTATCCTTTCAAGATCCAAAATGACCTTATCCATGCAACTTACAATCGACCTTCAAATCCTGAACAACTTACACAGCCCGCAACCAAAGGAATAGTGTGTCTCTCAGACATAAACTCTCTAATCTATTACGGTACCAAAATTTCCATACATGATCTCAATATCGCTCACTCAAATGACTGACACATAACACCTACACAATTATCTTATGGGAGATACTCCTACAACATTCCACACCAAGTAACAAAATTTGTACATCCATGGCTACCAACCATGATATTTCTTTTGTAAATTGACACACAATGCCTCTTCCATAGAATACTATTCTCGGGCGGTAGTAAATAGTGCCAGTATACTCTAAACATTTGAAATCTCCCCCACTCCTTCGAGCTTGTGACATTTATGTTAAAACTAAATTGCAACCTCCTTCAATCCCAATTCCATACCGCTCACTGCACCTAGCATGTTGTTACACAAGAGTACAAGAACTTCATCATAACCCAGAACCATCAGTAGAATTGAAAGTGCAAGAGGGGGGGGGGGGGGGAAGAGGTGAATTGGAATTTAATTTTTTTCCTTTTTCGAGCTAGTCGACTAACTTGCATTCTAATCGACTGATATACTCGAAACCAAATATAGAAAGGCAATTCAAAAAGTAAATGACATAGATTGTTTTTATACTGGTTCAAATTCAGAGTGAATCTTACGTCCAGTCCCCTTGGGGTTTCAAAGGTGCTCTCTTTTAAATATACAGTGACTTAGTACAGATGAGTTGATGTTGTTATACACCAACAACCTTTTTATCATTTTGTTCTTCTCTCTTACAGTTGATATAATGCCTAACCAATGCACTTTTCTCTCTCTTCTCTTCTTAGTTACACAAGAAATCTATGACAGACTACAATGCTTGTTTGAAGTAGAACAAAAAGATTGATTTTGGTTTGATCAAAGTATATGGATTCTTAGCATCTTATGTAGAATATATATGGTGAGTTGGTCCCTATTCTTCATGGCGTGATAGTGTGATGATTGAGCAGCAACCCAAGGGAGTTGACTTCCGTAATCAATCAAGATGATTTCATTCCAGAAATAGGATGGACTCTTCCTTTTGCTACTTCCTTGATTTCCTTTTCCTTGTGACTCGTTGGAGAGAATATTCTCAGAGAATCTTCTATATACCAAAAATAGAATGGACACTTCCTTTTGCTGCTTCCTAGATTTCCTTTTCCTTGTGAGTCGTTGGAGAGAATTCTTTCAGAGGATCTTCTATATAGCTTGATTGATGCCTTCCACAAAATGATTGATTCGAGTATCCACATGATTGATCTTCTATATTGATTGATTGATCATCTTATGCTGATTGATTTATGCCTTCCGTAAATAGTTGATTCGAATATCTAGTTCCCATAGAATGCACGACTACAACTTGATTCTTGCCTCCTTGATTAGTGCTTCCAGATCTTCTCTTAGAGTATTTTCCACATCCTGTGGAATTGCAAGTAGAATTATGTCATTTTCTATCATTAAAATTCAAATCTAACAATCTCCCTCTTTTTGATGATGATAAAAAAGTTAATTCATTTAACTTCCCTGTTCTAGTCAACTCCCCCTCAACTTGGTGTGAGGTAAGTTGAGAACTTGGAGTTGACTAACCCTCATTTGGGCTACCCTTCATTTAGATGCCCAGTATTTGTCTTTACTCAGTCGACTGAGTCGTATCCTGCAAGTTAGTATAAATGTATTCTTCCAGTCGACTATATGTCCTGCATCATGCAAAGTTAGTAAAATGTATTCTACTTCTCCCCCTTTGGCATCAATCAAAAATTGGGCTAACCAAGATTAACTACCAACACATAAGTTTAGAAGACATTCTACATTATTACAGTCATCCACAGAGTATCCAATAAAACATGCAAAATTATCCACACAGACCAAAAGAAATTGTCTAAACAGCCAACACAAATTTAACGACAGAGGAAATAGGTAAGGGCGTTGCAGATAGCTTCTTTGAGGTGATAAAAACTAGCGTTCAAAGTGACTGAGACCGTATGCACTCGATCACGAACCTACTTGAAAGCTCTCACTTCCTTATCTGCTACTTTTAGTACCATAACTCTTAACTTGGACACGTCAGAACTTGTTTCCTTTGCAATTGCATAGGCATCGCCAACTGAAGTCTGAGTGGCAGCAGTTCTTTGACGACAGTCAGCTTGTCATCAAGTGCGATTATCTTTTCAAGAAGCTCTGAATTATTGATGGCAGTCTGAGGAGTATCAACCTTTACCTTGGAACTAGAGGGGATTACTTTTGCTTCAACTTCCTACTTCTGTACCCAAGTACCATCCACTACGACATATCCCATATTAACAAACACCCTGGTTTTATAGGACTTAGAAACAGATACATATGGATAGTTAGAAAGGGGGATATTAAAGGCTTCGAGGAGGTTAGTAATGACCATCCCGTAGGGTAGACTTGAGGGATCTTTAGCACATTCAATCATGAAGTTTATTACCCAGGAGGATAGTTAGATAGTAGACAAGAAAGGTGTCTCTTTGAGACGGAGTGGAGTAGGAACTAGTTCAAGGGAGAATGATGGTGGCAACAATGTGGGAAAGAATATGGCTTTCAAAGTTGATGTCACTAGGCCTCAATTGATTTGGCAGGGGATCAGACGGTGAATCAGCAAGACATTCCATAGCTTGTTCAAAAGACACTTCAAAATCATCAAGCCAAGAGTTCTTAAATAGAGTAGAGTAACTAGAATGTTTACACTTAAATAGGGTATCAAAAGTAGAGTATTCTAGAATAATGCGTTGACCTAACACGAGAGACTAAATTTTATTAGATTTCTGGGAATGGAGATTTGCATAGATTATGCGGACTAAGTCTTTATAGACTTTTGGAGGGGTTAGGGCAAAGAAATTTTCCCAACCTTGAAAAGAGAAAAAGTCTTTTACCTTGCAGTTTAGGGCTTCCATCTCTTCCAAATTGATAATCCTTCCATGAGCGATTTTATTCCCTTTGAAGGAGACGAACTTATCTCTATTTGGAGAATCCCAATAGTTTAGTTCGAACTCCAGTGCATTGTCCAGATCGATCTTCACCTTCTTCGGAGTGTACACTCCTGTTCCTTCTTCCATGGGACGCTTCCCTAGTGCCTTTTCTGCTCGAGCATTATCAGAGATGATTTCTTGAGAAGACAAAAAACCCTCAGAGTGGTCAAATCCTATATTAACTGGTTCTAATGGTTGAGAGGGGATTTTTGCTTTGGACCGGGTGCTTTTTTGGGTGGAACCAGAGGGATTTCTTGAGGTTTTAGCCATTTGAGATGATAGTTGAAGGAAGTATGCAGAGAACTTTCAAGAGAGAGGCAGACTTATAGAGGTGGTGAGATGAGTGAAGCGACGAGACTGAATCGACCTGATTGATGGGGCTGAGAAAGTCAAGAGACGTGACTGATTGATTTAGTTACCATCTCGATAAGCCAAAAAAGCGGAAAGAAATACTAAAAAAGAGGCGTATAATTAATGCAACAGGCAGTCATAATAAGGTAACACAGTAACAATTTTTATACTAAAGCTATTCTGATACGCAATCATATGAGTAAAACAAAACTTAAGAACAAGAAATAAAGCTTCATTTGGAAAAGGTAATAATGCCAAGTAATTCCTTAATGGTTTTAAACCTATTTCTAGAAGAGGCCTAGTAAAAATATCAGCTAGTTGATTTTTTGTGTTAACAAAAGATAATTCATTAGCCCTTAAGAACTTGGTCTCTAATGAAATGATGCTTGATATCTATATGCTTTGCTCTTGAATGATGTACATGATTTTTAGAAAGACATATAGCACTAGAATTATCACAGAAAATTTTAACAGGTTTAAATGAAAGATCATAATCAGTTAATTGATGAATCATCCAAAGTAGTTGAGCACAACATTGCCCAATAGCAATGTATTCAGCTTCAGTTGCACACAGTGCAACTGATCCTTATTTCTTACTGTTCTAGGAAATAAGTGATTTGCCAAGCAATTAGCATGTTCCACTTGTACTTTTCCTGTCATCTTTATCACCAGCAAGGTCTGCATCTGAAAAACCTTCGAGCTTAAATCTGTTAAGACGTGGATAAAATAATCCATGTGAAGTAGTTCCAATAAGGTATCTAATAATTTGCTTCACGATAGTTAAATGTGATTCCTTTGGAGTAGCTTGGAACCTGGCACATCTACATACACTAAACATTATGTCAGGACGACTTGCAGTTAAATAGAGTAGAGATTCGATCATTCCACGATATTTTGATTCATCAATTGATTTTCCACCTTTATCTTTGTCAAGAGATGTAGTTGGACTCATGGGAGTCCCAATTGCCTTGGCATTGTCCATTCCGAATTTTTGAATTAGCTCCTTTGTGTACTTTGTCTGACAAATAAAGATCCCTTCATCTGATTGATGAATTTGGAGTCTAAGGAAGAAAGTTAATTCTCCCATCAATGATCATTTCAAATTCACTTTGCATGAGAAGTGAGAATTCCTTGCATAAAATAGGGTTTGCACTTCCAAATATAATATCATCAACATAAATTTGAATAATGAGATTTCTAGAAGATGATCTCTTGATAAAAAGAGTAGTGCCAATCTTATCTCTCGAATATCCATGACTAACCAAAAAAGAGCTTAGTCTTTCATACCAGGCTCTAGGTGCTTGCTTTAGCCCGTAGAGAGCTTTAGTCAACTTAAACACATGATAGGAAAACTGTGAGTTTTCAAAACCGGGAGGTTGTTTAACATAAACCTCCTTATCAGTGAAGCCATTTAAAAACGGACTTTTAACATCAATTTAAAAAAGTTTAAAACCTTTAAAAGAAGCATATGCTAATAAAATGCGAATTGATTCTAACCGTGCTACCAGAGCAAAGGTTTTAACATAGTCAACTCCTTCTTGTTGAGAGTAACCTTGAGAGACTAGCCTTGCTTTATTTCGGATAACCTTACCTTCTTCATTCAGTTTATTTCTGAATACCCATTTGGTTCCTATGATTGCTGCATTTGCTGGTTTTGGCACCAATGTCCAGACTTTATTTTTATCAAATTGATCAAGTTCTTCTTGAATTGCATAAACCCAACTTGAGTCTTTCAAGGCTTCGTCAACTTTATTTGGCTCTATTTGAGATATGAGTGCAATGTTGGCCTTTTTCTTTAAAGCTCCTCTTGTTTTTATTCCATCAGTTGGTTTCTAATGATGAACTTATGAGGATATTCTGGTTCACTTCTCCACTCGTTTGGTACTGTTTCAATACGTTGATTAGTTGACTCGTTCTGAGGTTGGTCATGCTCATTGATGCCTTCATTAGTCGACTGTGGGATTTCAATCGTTGTGTCAGCAGTTTCTTCTGAAGTTTTCGGTTCACTGTTCTTTGGCTAATTTTGACCGATTTCTTCATCACCTGCAAAATCTCCTTTCTTGGCCATAGAGTTATTATCATAGAAAATAACGTGAACTGATTCATCTACATATAAAATGCTTATTACAGATTCTAAAAGATCTACTGTTATTTGAGTAACCGAGAAATATACCTTCATCACTCCTTGGATCAAACTTACCAAGATTGTCCTTGCCATTGTTGTGGACAAAACATTTACTTTCAAAAGGATGAAAGTATCCAATATTGGGTTTCTTACCTTTCCATAATTCGCATGGAGTTTTCTTCAAAATGGGTCGAATCAAACACCTGTTGAGAATATGACAAGCTGTGCTAACTGCTTCTTCCCAGAAATAATTTGGGAGAGAATGTTCTAGTATTATGGTTCTTACCATATCCTGCAGAGTTCTATTCTTACGTTCAACCACTCCATTTTGCTGTGGTGGCCTTGGTGCTGAGAAATTATAAGTGCATCCTTGATCATTGCAGAATTCTTCAAAATCCGTGCTTTCAAATTCTCCTCCATGATCACTTTGAATAGTTCCTATAAGATGTCGTTTTCTCGTTCAACTCTTTTACAGAAAATCTCAAAGTTTTTCAATGTTGCATCTTTATGAGAAAAGAAAGTCACCCATGTAAAACGTGAGTAGTCATCAACAATGACAAAAGCATATCATTTACCTCCAATGCTAGCAGTTCTATGAGAAGCAATTGTAAAGCTTAGAAGTAGACACAATGTCCTTGGTTTTGAAAGAGTTTCTAGTTTGTTTACCAATTTGACATGCATCACATACATGATTTCTAGAAAAGTTGAGCTTAGGAAGATCAATAACTCAATCATGATTAGAAAGTTTTTCAATAAGATTCATGCTTGCATGACCAAACTTTTTATGCCAGAGCCATGAGTCATTGGATATGGATGCTAAAAAGATATGACTATCTTGATTTTCAACGCTATCAAGAATGTAGACGTTTCCATACCTTTTACCTAGAAGAATAATCTTATCTGCCTCATTTTTAATAGCACATCCAATTTTCTTGAATTTAACTTCGTACCCCGAATCACATAGTTGGCTGATACTTAGAAAATTGTAATTGAGTCCATCCACTAGATACACTTTAGTGATATCGCAATTAATGTTGAATGGAACTGTGCTAGTACCAACAATCTTTCCTCTTGAATCATCTCCAAATTTGACATTTCCTCCAATTATTTTTGTAACTTTTTCAAATAGATTTTTGTCACCCGTCATGTGACTGGAACACACACTGTCTAAATACCACTTTCCTTTGCGACTCTTTCTGTGGTGTTCCTCGCTTGTTTCACCTCGTGCCATGAAACAATTTTTAGTATCTTCTTTGCATTTATCGTCTGATGCATCTTCATCGGTCCAGTAGCCAGAGTGTCTATTCATGTCGTTTTCCAAAATGGTCATGAAGCACATGTTTTCTATTTCTTCATGCTCTGAACTATCTTCATCACTCTATCTTCCGAAACATTTATTTTTATTGAATCCTCTGGAGACTTTTCTTTTAATATCTGGGCACTCAACTTGAACATTCCCATACCTTCCACACTCATAACACTTTCCATCATTCTTGTCTTGTTCATTGTATTTCCTGGTTTGCCTGGGTGACATCCTTCCCCTTCTTGTGTTTCTCTACATTCTCATTAAACCATTCATGTTTCTTGATACCATGGCAATTTCTTCTTCAAGAGCTTCCGGGTCGTTATCAATATCATTTTTAGGTCCTTCAGTTGTAGAATTGAAAGCAACTGTTTTCTTCTTTTCTTCCTGGTTTGCTTTCTTGAGATGTGTTTTCTCAAATGCTATAAGATCTACTCGTAGTTCATCATATGAAAGTTTGTTTAGATCTTGAGATTCGAGTGCGACTATGTTTGTTTGCCAAGCGGTTGGTAGGCTCCTTAGAATTTTCGAACAATGATCACCACTTGAGTAAGGTTTACCAAAGGCTTTTAGATCGCCAATGATTTTGGTGAAACTTGCAAATATTTTCTCAATGGATTTTCCTTCTTTCATCTAGAAGAGTTGATAATCAAGAATCAACATGTTTATTTGAATTTCTTTTACTTTGCTGGTTCCTTCATAAGTAACTTCAAGTTTGTCCCACATTTATTTTGGCTGTGTCACAACTTGAGATTATCTCATACTCCTCTCCACTTATAGCATTATAGAGTAAATTTCGTGACTTAGCATTGACCCGAACAACTGCCATTTGCTCGTCTGTGTATCTTCCGGATCAGTGGGTGGTTGAGCTGCTGCTGGTAGTGGATAGTTACCCTTTTGATAATGCATCATACTTTGAAATCATAGGATTTTGCATATATTTCCATTCGCACTTTCCAGTGAGAAAAGTGTTGTCCATTGAAATATGGTGGCCTGCTTGCGACGTTCCTTCTTGAAAGAGTGCTCCAATAGTTACTTGATTTGGCATGATCTTTTCTCACAAGCTTTTAAGCAAAAAGTGTAAGACTAGCTCTGTTACCAATTGAAAGTGCAAGGAGGGAGAGGTGGGGGGGGGGGGGGGGTAATTGATTTTTTTTCTTTTGCAAGGTATTTAACTAACTTGAGTTCTAGTCGACTGATATATTCGAAACTTAATATAGAAAGGAAATTGCAGAAAGTAAATGATACAGAGTGTTTTAATACTGGTTCGGATTCCGAGTGAATCCTACGTCCAGTCCCATTGGGTTGCAAGGGTGATCTCTTTCAAATATGAAGTGACATAGTACAGATGAGTTGATGTTGTTATGCACCAACAACCTTTTGATCACTTTGTTCTTCTCTCTTACAATTGATACAATGCCTCACCCGTGCACTTCTCTCTCTCTCTCTCTCTCTCTCTCTCTCTCTCTCTCTCTCTCTCTCTCTTTCTCTCTCTCTTCTCTTCTCTTCTTAGTTACACAAGAAATCTATGACAGACTACAGTGCTTGTTGAAGTAGAACAAAGAGATTGATTTTGGTTTGATCAAAGTATATGGATCCTTGGCGTCTTCTATAGAAAATATATAAGGTGATTTGGTCCCTGTTTTTCATGGTGTGATAGTGTGATGATTGAGCAGCAACCCAAGGGAGTTGATTTCGTAACCAAACAAGATGATTTCATTCCATAAATAGGATGGACTCTTCCTTTCGCTGCTTCCTTGATTTCCTTTTCCTTGTGAGTCGTTGGAGAGAATATTCTCAGAGGATCTTCTATACACCAAAAATAGAATGGACTCTTCCTTTTGCTACTTCCTGGATTTCCTTTTCCTTGTGAGTCGTTGGAGAGAATACTTTCAGAGGATCTTCCATAAATGATTGATTCGAGTCTCCACATGATTGATCTTCTATATTGATTAATTGATCATCTTATGCTTATTGGTTTATGCCTTATGTAAATAGTTGATTCGAATATCCAGTTCCCATAGAATGCACGGCTACAACTTGATTCTTGCCTCCTTGATTTGTGCTTCCAGATCTTCTACGTCTTTTCCACATCCCGTGGGATTGGTTTCCTGTAAGTAGAATTATGTTATTGTCTATCAATAAAATCCAAATCTATCAAGAATAAACACTTCATCGGCTAGAAACCATTCACTTTTTCGGGCCAGAAGAAAAATGGCAATACACACCCAACTTCCCATAACCGCAGAAGACACAAACCTCAAGTCGTGACCTAAGCTGCCATTACTTTTTCGGGACCCATTTTCACATAACCAAACCATTAGAACTGAATCCCTCCAAACCAACCAAATTATGGAGACTGCCAAGCCTGCAAGTATAGCCACAAAACACATGTAGATCCTTATTACACCGAAGGAACCGATCATTTCCTTTACCATGCCGATCCAAACCACAACTAAACTAACTCAACTCCTCAGATTTCTCTTGACTTACCTTCAAAATTAATACTTCTCTTTTACAGCACACAATGGACCTCAATTGACACTCATCCCGAGTGACCCAAAATCACAAGACCACGTTGTCTCAATACCTATAAGCTATTTTATTCCATCTCATGCACTCAGTAGTACCTCCAACTGCTACACCGTTCTGAGGAGACCTTCTACGAATCTGAAGTTGTTTCTTCTATAGAATACTCCAAGTCTCTTTCACAATCCGCTGCAATACTCAATCCTTTTCCATGCAGCGGACTCGAAAATCATAGGCACCACACTTTAATTCTTGAACCCACTAGAATCATTTTTAAGAGTCGCCCACTCTAAACCAGTCCCGCTTATATAACCAAACAACTAGTGCTCGATTAGCATATGAATTCTCCAAAGAAGAAACTGAGCAAATCCTTTCCCTTGCACATCACATTCATAAATAAATATCCAATCTGAGTCATTCCACAACCTTCACAGATCAATAAGGTGAAATGTAGTACACTTCCATCAAATTCCTTACTCAAATTACCCTTTATGTTCTATTTGTCAGTCATAACTAATCCACCAACATTCCGATAACCAGTAACTACAAGGACCCATAAGCACGTGACCCAACCATCAACGGTAGGCTCTCTCACTTGGATTTAAGCTACAATCCAAAAACAAGGATCCAAAACGACTTCTCCTCTTAGCTACCATGATCTCACTCTATTATTTAGCCAAATTTCTCACAAACTGTTGTTTCACTAATCAGAACGCTTCCCAAATTATCAGCCCCAAATGCACACTCAACCTTTACCAGTCGCACTATCTTCTTCAAGCAATCCAAGCCCACATCATAGTACATGCTTCCCGTTGGATAAAAGGTAAAACTTATTATAGGAACTTCATAAGAAATCATACACCCTTAACATTCTCACAGGAGATAGCGCACCTGTGTAACCTCATATCTACATCTTCCGACGACATTGCCATTGTTATAACTACTAAGAAATCAGTTAATCCTCCTAGGTCCATGCTCATCCGCCAGCCGTAAGAATCCATTCATTTCATAATTATCAACCGAAGGTCCAACAATACGTTTAAAACTTGAAGCTATATTGCATCCCAAAACGACTATCAAGCATTCCCATTCCTCTACATTCCAAGCAAACTCTTTTCGTCACATTCGAATTCCGAAGTACATAAGCCACCATCTCAAATTAAATATACAGACTGTCATTTATCCACATGGCCCAAATCAGACTAAGCATTCTCAATGCATCCGACTACCCTACCACAAAATCCATACGATACGCTACCATTACCATTCCCACTCCGGTCTAGCCATCTCCTGAAGCAAACTACTTGATTTTTACTGCTCATCAAACACCGCGAGACGTATCCCACCATGTCATTACTCATCCTCCACCACCAATAGTGCCGCCCCAAATCACGATCTATTTCTATGGCATGGGAACAAATAGAACGCCATCAACTCTAAGCCTCCTCAAGGATCACCTCTCTCAAATCATCAACACTAGAAACACCGATTCGACCCCGAAATCACAAGACACCATCATCTTTGATAACCGCTTCATAGTTACCACTCCGTAACACTGTGCCCCCAAAGGCAAACAAATGAAGACCACTATACTGACGAGCCTTAGTGCACTCAAATAAGGATGAAGACACCATAACACAAACAAGAATTCCACCAAGTTCGGAAATATCAATTCTCGTTACTCCATCAACCAAAACCTGAACATCCATAGTCCACTTGTCTTTCCTCTGATGGAATTAAATGCCGAATCTCCCAATCATGATCTGAATAATCCTCCTCCTGAATCATTTAGTACTGCAACACAAAAGTAAGCACCCTACTATTTACACCTGCACTGCGCGATAACAACGAATGAACATCACAATACACTGTGTATAGCCTCGAAACTATGGGGATCACTAACATTGGGCTGAAACGATAGAAAACCCCTCCTTAAGGAAATGATAATAGTTCACCTGTATATGCAAGGAAAGATATCATGCACCACATCTGTGGCATATCCACAACTCATCGGTGCCCAATTGATATTAAATGCTCGACATCGCGTACGAATGAGTAGGAAGGAACTGAAGACATAAGCTTCAACAGAATCAAATTACACGATGGGGAATCAACAAAGGGAAGTTCTCCTAACAGCTATGTAGCCTCTCGAAGATAAGTACAAATATCTTCATACCGATCCGCAAGACTCTACTAAACTTTCTCATGACTCATGAGATCTAAGTGAAACTAGTGCTCTAATACCAAGCTGCCAAAACCCACCATAGGCTTTGATGGCGCCCAACACTACCGTTAGGCAAGCCAACTATGAAATCAACACGCTAATAGATAATCAAAATGCATCTCAAAATAAATAATGAAATAAATAGCTGAAATCGTTGTTTTCATAAGAAAGTACTGATGTTATTAATTTAATTGTTCAAATGTGGTCAAAATATAAACTAGGATATCATAACAAAATACAACCAAGAACAGAATCTAAATCCCCAAGTGCATGAGCAACTACTAGAAAGTAAAGTACTACTACAATATATGTCTGGAACATAAAATAGACATGATAAAGTAAATAATAAGATGGGGACTCCATGTGCCGCGGATCGTGACATGGAATGCAGCGCACCACAAAGTCTCCTCAGCAGTTGCGCTGATGCGCCAAGATGACCACCAAATGTACATGTCTTAGTACCTGCGCAATTAGTACAGAAGTGTAGTATGGGTATGTTAATCAATGCGTACCTAGTAAGTATCTAGTCTAATCTCGAAGAAGTAGTAACGAGGGGTCGACATCGATACTTACTAGTGGTCCAATTCAAAGTACAATAAAAGTAGATAGGTATGAAGCATGGCAAGTAGAATAGTGAAAACATATATATGTACATAACAACGATCCTCAACAGAAGAGTAAATACAAAGTCCTCAAATACCTGATTCTACCTCAAATGGAACACATAATGGTCAACACCAAATAAAGTATAACATCTTAAGAAAGAAGGATAAGTACGCTGACTCCTCATCGAATATTATGCATAATTCTGTCCAGGCAAACGGCCCGATCCCATAAGAGTGGTGGTACAATATCCTATCATGGCATGTGACCTGATGCCATAAGAATATTGCCGAGGTGAATGACCCGATCCCATAAGAGTGTGTTACACATTACTGTCGAGGCGAACGACCCGATCCCATAAGAGTGCTGCTGAGGTGTTCAGCCTGATCCCATAAGAATATAAAACTTTGACGGGTCACTGGCCCCACTCACGAATATACGTGTGTGTTATGAAATTCAAGAACACTTTCGAATGGATACGGACAACGTGGAGGACATCCTTAAAACGAAGTTTAATTTCTGGTACCAATCAGCTAGCTCGTCAAGTATCTAAAATAGCAAGTTCGATACTTTATGCAAGTCTAGTCTCAAGATAAAATGTAAATTATGGTAAGAATAACTCAAATAGTACAATTAAAGCATGACGTGGGTCTAAGTCTACCTAGACATAATCAGGAATTATAGCATATGCACAGATACTCATCTCATACGTGTGTATCTCCTATAACATGTAGAACATAACAAATATAGCACCTACGGGGTAAATTCCCCGTCACAATGTTAGACAAGAGACTTACCTCGCTTTGAAATTCGATAACCAACTCTAACGCCTCTCTAACACATCAAACAAATGCCAAACGATCCAAAACTGGGCAAAGAATGTGAAAACCAATCAAAATATACTCAAAGACTCCTAATTTAATAATTAGAAACAAATCCCAAACTCCACATGAAAAGCCAACAAAGTCAAACCTCGGGCCCACATGCCCGGATTTTGTAAATTTTCAAAGATAAATATTACCCATAGCACCACGAACTCAAATATATAGTTTATTCTTAATTTCATGTCCAATTTAGTGGTCAAAACTAGAAATACCATTTCTAGGTTTTTTTCCAAAATTCCATAATTTCTACCATTTTTCATGTTAAAATCTATATATAATCCATGTATTTAACTCACAACAAGTGGGAATCACTTATCTCATGATAGATGATGAAAATAGCTCCTCCAAATCGCCCAAAATCGCCTTAGCAAATGAGTTGAAATGAGCTAATTCTCGATTTGCCAACTTATATTCTACCCAGGTACTTCCTCTTCACGATCGCGGACATACCCTTACAATCGCGAAGACCAATACTACCACCGCCATAATTTCCTCCTTCGCGATCGCGAGAGACCTCACGCGATCGCGAATAACAGCAACCCAGACCTACGCGAACGCAAAGGCCATGCCTTCCATCGTCTAGAAATTTCCTTTCGCAATCGCGGACACACCCACGCGATCTCGATGAATAGCCGTCCAATTTAGGCCAGTCCTACAACACACTGCATTTGCGATCTTCACCATGCGAACATGAAGCACACCGAGATCAAGCACCACAATCGCAAGCCCCCAACTGATATTGCAAAGAACAATTCTTCCCAGCTCCCAAAAAACACTCAACAATTGCGAGTCTTTCTCCGCGATCGCGATACTCACCCCTGAACCAAAAACCAACAATCACAAAATAAAGGTAAATAGTCTGAAACCATCCGAAAACACACCTGAGGCCCCCGGGACCCCGTACAATCATACCAACAAGTCCCCATACCTTATCTAAACTTATCCAAAGGCTCAAAATTCCATGAATAACTTCAAAATCACAAATCAACGATCAAAATTCTTCTTTTAACTTTCAAATCTTCAAACTTCGTAGAAAGCATCAGAATCACTCATAAACATTACGGATAACGATCAAACTTCACACACAAGTTCCAATCAACTAAATAAACTTAACCAAGGCCCCAGAATACCGCTCAGAGTCCGATAACACCAAATTACACTCCAAGACAAACTTAGCAAATTCAAATACCTTCAAAATGCATACTTAATAAGCATCGAAACACTCTCGGACCATCCGATACTCAACCCAAACATATGCGCAAGTCCAGAATCACCTTACGAACCTACAAGAGTTGATTCTAAGCTTGTTTACTCAAAAGTCAAACCCTGGTCAACTCTTCCAACTTAAGCTTTCAAATTGAGAATCGTTCTACCAAATCAACTCCGAACTCTCAAAAATCAAAACCAACTACACATGCAAATCATAATACATATAAGTGAATCAACTAAAGGAATCAAACCACCGAATGACATGATATAGCTCTAAACCGGTCGGGTCATTATTGTAGTCACTATATCCCAATGTATCATACCCGTCTCACAGCCTACATTAAAACCAAATTTTGTCATACTTGATCCTTGAATGAATGAGCTCAATTTTGTAAAGTATTAAACTACGAGCAAGCCTATGGTATGTCTTTTGTGGTACATGAATTTTATTTTTGAGAGTGAGCAAATCCTTTCAATCTTGAGTTCCTAATTGTCCATGAACTTTATTGTGTCTGGAACTACTCTCTACTATTTGTGTGAGGGCACATGACTTATGAAAGAAAGGTAATGTCTTTGGCCTCTATGTTACAGTAAGTAAGAAGGTTTAGAAAAATGCTTGGTACTTCTTAGTCGAGTCTTGAGTCTAGGTTGTTATGATAGGGTACTTAGTCCGCTTTAAATATTCTTGGTATTATGAGTTAGAAAAGTTGTTTGATAAAAAAAATTGTCTCTATTTGAAGTGCAGTTTGTATTGTTAGAGGATGAGCATTGGTCTAAGTGCGGGGTGTTGATAGTATGATATGAACTCACGTTTTAAGTTATATTTCTCATTCTAATTGCTGCACTTTAGTCATATTTAAACCTAATTGTTAGTACCTTGCACTTATTATGTGTGTTATGCTGTGTAGGATGTGATTTTGAGTTGAGAAGCAAGTTTAGAGCTAAAAAGGATGAATTGGAGCTTTGAAGCCTAATTTAAAGCCCAAGGAATTAAGCGAGGATTATTTTCGGGGTTTGAGGAGCAAGTCTGGATGTTAAAAATTGAGAAAAAATCTTACTATGAGAAAAACATACTACCACTCCGCGCTAGTGTAAATTTCCTGCAGAGTGAAAAAATTAGGCCTCTGAATTATCCCAATAATGCGACGCATAGTGCGCCGCCCGGGACGCCGCGGTAGTGTCATTTTTCGTCCAACTTTTCTCACTTCGGTTCAGAGAGGGTGGTTTCATCCGAGCCAGTGACTACATGGTATAAATACAGCAAAAATACAATTATTAGAGGATTTTGACCTACATAAGATTGAAAGAGCATTGGAGACTCTAAGACACAAGGATTCATCATTCTTTCCTCAACTCAACACCCGATTTTGGATTGAATTCATATTTTTTTAGTCAACTTTATTTGTGATGACTTTCTCCATGATGATGTAATAGTTCACTTTAAGGTTTGACGGATATGGTGCTTTGATTGATATTTGTGGATTTTAACTCTAGTTATTGTCATAAATTCATTTATAAGCTTCGGATTGATTGCAATTTGTTCACCAAATTATTATATCGAAAGAGTAATATTTTGGGTGACTATCTTTGCATTATTTTGTGTGATTTAATTTAGCAATTCTTCTAAGTAATCGAAAGAACTTTCTGAATTATTGACTAAACCAAGTTAGGAGAATATTCGAGAGATATTTTCCTAAAGACTAGTCCATTAACGTATTCTTGTATACCTTCACAATGCTTTATATTAGTTTACCTCGTAGAGTTCAGATTTAATCGAGAGAGGAGTCTTGACTATACGATTGAACTAATCATCAAGTGAATTAGTTAGAATCATTAAATCTTGCACCTATCTTGTCGTTGCCCTTATTTCTCCCATTGATTATTTCTCTGTTGCTCAACTATTGTCTTTCCCTGATTAATTATTTTTGCTTTATTTTTAATAGTTAATTTTAGTTCATAATCATTTCAATCAAAGTGTTAATCATCCGAATATCATTTAACCTAGAAAATATTAGAAAACTGTTTACCAAACCTTGTAGAGATAATAATTTTACTATTCTATCTTTGTCTAGCGAGCATCAATTACGTGTTGTGTTTTTTGCTCCTCACAAACTCCTCTACTCAATTTCAATAGTTAACAATAACAATAACATCATAATTATACAAATAAAGAGAAAGCAGCTCAAGAATAACAAGTTCAACTTATTCACATTAGCAGGAACTAGGCATGCTTTCCAATCAACTCAGGTAAGTCATTAATTTCAAGATATAAAGCATAAAACATGAGGAAGATACATCTTTATGCTAGCATGACAAGTATCGATACCCAAATCAACAAATTTATAGATAAATCATCAAGTAAGAACTATCTCAATACTATATTGGTGTTTGTCATAAAGCCCCTCACTTAGCACATACCAAGTGACTGCACTAACAAGACCCAAGGTAGTAAGGGTTATCACTTGACTCCGGAGGAGCGGATCCTAGCCCAGTGCTGATCGGATTGAAAGTCAACAATCATAACTCAGCCTAGTGGTCAGGCGCATGCGTCACCTTGATATCAACCCCACATAGCCCAATAAGGGGAGACTGGTATACGCGTCACCTTGATATCAATATTAACACGACTCTATGTCCCCAGTTCAGTCATCAATTCGCTCAAAATCACAATATGCCAACATCTCATAGTATCAAAAATCAATACAGTGCATAATTGTATCAACAAGCCTCCACAATTTCACTCAAACCCGTATCACGCTAGTAGGGAAACCAACAACATATGAGATAGCATGTAAGAAGTATACAAAGATTGTAAAATAACACGCGGATATAGTATAATGACTAAAATGTATGACTAAAATCAAGACAAATTGCTCAACCTAGCAAAATAGCCCTATCATGTCTGTAACATATAAGCACATAGCCTAGACATGATTTCTAACATGGATAATATCTCATGTAGTCATACAAGTAGAGAATATATGGTAACACGAAAGCATTAAAGTAAAACAAGGCAAATAATAGCCTAAAGTCTACCCGAATCATGAATTACCACGGTATACCCATATACGCTCATCACCACATACGTGCATCACCCCCAACATATAGCAAGTATCGTAGACTACAAGGAAACTACCCTCAAGCCAAGCCTAGTCAAGATACTTACCTCAAAGCACGTGAATAAATGCTCGAAAAAGCCCTTCCCATGCAAGTCGTCCTTCAAACGGCTCGTATCTAGTAAAACACACAACTCAATAACATCAATCACAGGTATAGAGATCGATTTCAAGTAATAAAGTTCTAATTTTTATCAAAGAACAAAAGGTCAACCAAAAGTTTAATCGGGTCCGCATGCTGAAACCCAACAAAAGTCAGAAATCCCGATCATTCATTCCAACATGAGTCCAAATATACAAGTTTCATCCAAATCAGACTCTAAATCGGGGTTCAAATATCAAATATTCATTCTTCTAAATTTCTTACAAAAATCCCTTTCTCCCTTAGATTTCACCAACCAAAAGTCAAAAATCAATGATAGGATCATGAATAACAATCAAATCCAAGTTAAGAACACTTAACCAATCCAAGTGCGTGAAAATCACCTAAAAAATCGCCCCAATCCGAGCTCCATATCTCAAAACATGATAAGTGAAACCAAACCCTCGATCAAAATATATTCTGCCCTAGTGATCTCACATCTAAGGTCCATTTTTTGCTTTTGCGAAGTCGCATCTATGACCTAAGACTCTCTTTTGCGAGCATCACTTAAGTCTTCAACCTCTCGCACCTACATATTATTACTCCGCTTCTACAATATTGCAGGTGTGGAAAAGAGCCTGCTTCCGCGCAACTCCCCCAACATCGTTGCATACCTCTCCTTCCCCATCCATCCTTCGCACAAGCGCTCACCAGTCCGTACCTGCGGACACGCACCTGCACACAAAACCCCGCAGATGCATAAACACCATACTAGAACTGCCACCTAGCTCCAAAATGATCCGCAATCCATCCGAAACACACCCGAGCCCCTTGGGACCCCGTCCAATCACACCAACTAGTCCCAAAACATAACACGGACCTACTTGATGTCTCAACTCACAAAAAATAATATCAAAACAACAAATCTGCCCTCAATTAAAGCTTAATGAACTAATCAAACTTTCAAACTTCCAAACTTCCAAACTCATGAAAAACCATGGCTAACCATTTTGGAATGACATGAATTTTTTTACACAAGTTCCAAATGATATAAAGAACCTATTCAAACTCTTAGAATGACGATCCGAACCCGATATGTTGAAATGCAACTCCTGATCGAACTTAAACAAAAACCTTCCAAACCTTCAAATTCAAAGCACTACATACGCCCAAGTCAAAAATTACCATACAAACCTATTGGAACCCTCAAAACACCATTCTAAGGTCGTTTACAAAAAAGTCAAACCTTGGTCAATTCTTATAACTTAAGCTCCCAACCATGGAACTAAGTGTTCCAATTTATTCCAAGACCTTTTCGAAACCAAACAAACCATCCCCGAAAGTCACAAAACAATAAATAAGCATACGAGATCTATCGAATTGGGGAACTAAGCTCAAATACACAAAACAACCGGCCGGGTCATTACATTCTCCCCCTCATAAAAAAATGTTCATCCTTGAATGAGTCTAGAATCATACATGGGATGTCAAAAAGGTGAGGATATCTGCTTCACATATCATTCTCGGTCTCCCAATTCGCTTCCTCGGCTAGTTAAACTCTCCACTAGACCTTTAGATGCAATATTCTTCAACCTCAGCTTTCGAACTTGCCTATCCAAATTACCACCAGCTTCTTCTTATAAGCCAGATTCCCATCCAACTGTACTGAACTAAAATCTAACACGTGTGACTAATCCTTATAGTACTTATGAAGCATGGAAACATGAAACATCCGTGAACTGCCACTAAGTTAGGTGGCAAATCAAGTCTACAGGCCACCTCACCAAGTCGCTCCAACACCTCGATGGGCCAATATATCGAGGGCTCAACTTGCCCTTCTTCCCAGATCTCATTATGCCCTTCATAAGCAAAACTTAAAGAAGAACCTTCTCACCCTCCGTGAAAGCTACATGTCATAACTCTTCTGTATGGATTGTGCTATACGAGGCCGCTCTTGAATCAAT
Source organism: Nicotiana attenuata (assembly GCF_001879085.1). NCBI lineage: Eukaryota > Viridiplantae > Streptophyta > Magnoliopsida > Solanales > Solanaceae > Nicotiana > Nicotiana attenuata. Next base: position 9,200,552 of record NC_031999.1, read on the forward strand.
TTCACCTTCTTCAAAACATCACGAACCAAATATGTGCCTGATAACCTAGCCTCACCCAGCTCAAACCAACTAATCAAAGAACGAAATTGCCTCCCATATAAGGCCTCATATAGAGCCAACTGGATGCTCGACTAATAACTGTTGTTGTATGCAAAATCCGCTAATGGAAGAAACCAATCCCACTGGCCTCCATAATCTATGACACTATCTCTCAACATATCTTCCAAAATTTGAATGGCCTGCTTAGACTGCCCATCCGTCTTAGGGTGAAATGCAATGCTTAACACAACCTGCTTGCTCAACTCACGCTGAACCACTCTCTAGAAATGTGAAGTAAACTGAGTGTCACAATTTAAGATTATAGACACAGGCACACTATACAAGCAGAAAATCTCTCCGATGTTGATCTTAGCTAACTACTGCGAATTGTAAAAAGTCATAATTGGAATAAAATTTCCAGACTTGGTCAGTCTGTCCATAATAACCCAAACAACATCAAATCTCCTCAATGTCAGCAGCAAACCTATCACAAAGTGCATATTGAAGTGCTCCACTTCCACTCTGGTATCTCAATCTTCTGAAGTAACCCACCATATGTCTGATGCTCATACTTGACCTGCTGATAATTCAAACATCGAGAAACATATCTAACAATGTCTTTCTTTATCCCCCGCCACCAATAATGTTGCTTGAGTCACGATTCATCTTTACAAAATGTGGATAAATAGAATGCCGTGAACTATGAGCCTCTTGAAGAATCAAATCTCTCAAGCCATCCACATTAGGAAAACAAATCCATCCCTACAACTGTAATACACCGTCATCACCAATAGTCAATTCTTTAGCACCACTTCACTACACTGCATGCTTAAGGACAAGCAAATGGGATTCATCATACCTATAAGCCTTAATGCGCTCCAACAAGGATGAATGAGATGAAAAACATGCAAGAGCTCCGATATATCCAACCTCACGTACCTGTTAGCCAAAAGCCTAAACATCCATAGCTAAAGGCCTCTCCCCAGCTGGAACAAAGGCTTAACTCCCCATACTCTCCGCCTTTCTACTCAAGGCGTCTGCTACCACATTGACCTTCCCTGGATGATAAACAATAGTGATATCATAGTTCTTCAATAGCTTCAACAACCTCCGATGCCTCAAGTTCAAATCCTTTTGTTTGAATAGATGCTGAAGACTCTAATGATCCGTATACACCTCAGAAGACACGCCATATAAGTAATTCCTCTAAATCATGGGTACATGTAAAATGGCTGCTAACTCCAAGTCATGCACTAGATAGTTCTTCTCATAGGGCTTCAACTGGCGCGATGCATAGGCAATTACCCTACTGTCTTGCATCAACACACATTCAATGACAACTTGAGAAACATCACCTTATATGATTCGGATCATGAAGGTAAAACCAACACTACAGTCATAGTCGAAGCTGTTTTGAGCTTTTAAAAGTTCTCCTCACACTGATCCGACCACCTGAACATAGTGCCCTTATGAGTCAACTTAGTCAATTGGGCGACAATAGATGAAAATTACTCAACAAAGCAACGGTAGTAACCTGCCAAACCCAAGAAGCTCCCGATCTTTGTAGTGGTAGACGCTCTAGGCCAACTCTGAACTGCCTCAATCTTCTTTGGGTCCACCTTGATCCCATCACTACATACCACATGAGCGAAGAATTCCACCGAGTCTAAGCAAAAGTCACACTTGTAGAACTTAGCATATAGCTTCTTCTCCCTTAAAATCTGTAGCATAATCCTCAAATATTGCTCATGCTCCTCCCTACTACAAGAATACACCAATATATCATCAATGAATATAATGACAAACGAATCCAAGTAAGGCTGGAAAATACTATTCATCAGTGCATAAAAGCTACTAGGGAACTAGTCAACCAAAACGACATCACCAAAAACTCATAATGCCTATAACAAGTCTGGAGAGTAGACTTAGGGATCGTCCGAAGCCCTAATGTTCAATTGATGATACCTCGATCTCAAGTCAATCTTTGAGAACACCCTGTAGCTGGTGAAAAAAATCATTATTATATGGTAGTGGATACTTGTTCTTGATGGCCACCTTGTTCAACTAACGATAGTCAATAAACATTATCATAGACCCATCCTTCTTCTTAACAAATAACACCGGCGCACCCAAAGGTGAGACATTAGGTATGATAAACCCCTTATTAAAAAACTCTTGCAATTGTTCCTTTAATTTTTTTAAATCTGCTAGAGCCATATAATATACAGAGGAATAGAGACAGGATGCATGCCTGGTGCCAAATTAATGTCAAAATTAATATCTCTATCGGGTGGCATACCCGGTAGGTCTGTTGGAAACACATTCAAAAACTTCTCACTACTGGAACTGACATAATAATAGAAGTATCAGCACTAACATCTCGGACAAAGGCTAAATATGCTAAACAACCCTTCTCACCATCCGTTGGGCCTTAAAAAATGAGACCACTTTACTAGGAGTGCAACCAAGAGAACCCTTCCAATTCAACCTCGGCAATCCCGACATCGCCAACATCACAATCTTAGAATGACAATTCAGAATAATATGGTACGAAGATAACCAAGTCATACCTAAGATCACATCAAAATCCACCTTATCTAACAACAAAAAGTCCACCCTCATATCAAACCAAAACTAGTGACCATACAAGACCGATAAACTCAATCCACCACAATAGAATCACCAACAAGTGTAGACAAGAGCATCAAGAGAACCATGAGGCATATATAGACAAGAAGCAAAGTATGATGACACACATAAATAAGTGGAGCCAAGATCAAACAAAATTGAAGCATCCTTGTGACACATAGAAATAATACATGTAATCACTGCATTAGAAGCAACAACCTCGTTCCTTCGTGGAAACACATAACATCTTGCATGACCTCAACTAGACTGAGCTCTCTCTCTCTCTCTAGGACAACCACATCCTGGATAACCTCCACCCTAAGCTGGTTGAGCGGGGTTGTAGCAACCGGTGCAGGAACCGTATCTTGACCTCCCTACTGCACTAGACCTCTACAAAAATGCGAGAAATACTTCCTGACATGCCCCAACTCTTCACACCCATAGCAACCTCTAACTGGAAATGTTTGTGGGGCCTGGTCAAACCCCGTGAACCAGAATAGCCACAAGAAGAACCAGGTACTACTGAACTCTGAACAGATGGATTGCAACGAGAACTTTGTGATGGAAGTGTACTGAATGAAGACTTCACAAAAACTTCTCGACTGGGTGGCGGTGAATGATAAGGTAGTCTTCTAGACCGTCCTCCTCCAAATTAACCTCGGCCTCCAGATGAGGCACCACTAAAACTCCTTGAACGTGATGACCTCTTGTCCCAACTCTACAACATCGCCCCAGTATCAATGCAAATGCGCTCAATACAATGCGATATCTCCACAACCTGATAGAATGTAGGACCAATCTCCACCTGCCTAGCCATAGCAATGCAAATACTACAGTGAAGACCATCAATGAATCTAAGTGGTAGGGCAGGTGTTAGGGGGGGTGGTGGGTCTAGGGGGGTGGTAGGAGCGAGGGGTTTGGGGATGGGTGGTTGGAAGGGGTAGAATGAAGGATTGTGCAATGTGTAAGGATAAAATATGGTTTAGGGGTGGGTTGGCAACGTTGGGGTGGTTGGGATTAAAGGTGGTAGGTGGGGGTGATGGGGGTGGTGGGGGAGGCAGGAGTGGGTGTAGGGAGAAGACAATCAACATTGAATACAACTTATGCAACTTGTTTTTCCTACTTTCATCATGTAAGACATTTTCCTTATTTGTAGCAACTTATTTCTTAGAGAAAATATTTGACCAATCAAACACAAGTAAATTGAAAAATACTTCTTCGTACTACACACTCCCTAAAAATGGGCTGCTTGTACTAGCATGTCAAATAGCATGGGCTGGCTAGTTTTTGGACTGATAATTAGAATATAGCCAGTATTTGTAAAGTAATTGAATAGCAACTATGTAGAGTACAATCTAGACAAAACTACCTTTAGCTAAAACATGAAAGAAATTTAGCATAATATGCTAGATTATGGAGCTCCTACATATAAAACTACAACAAATTATACTAGAATTCCATCAGATTATGAATTTTAACATATTATGCTAGAATTTCATATGTAAAAAATTTGAACTCTAGCATATTATGCTGGAAGTTTTCTTGATTTTAACTAAGGATATTTTTGCCATGTTTTATTACTAATCCTAAATTTCTTCTTATTAACATAGAGAGGCGAAGTGCACAGATAACCAATTTTAGAACCACGATTTAAGCCATACTTGTAGTGCACAAAAAAGTGCAAGTCACTTTAAAATAAATTTAGATATACGGGCTTATAATTGTAAATATTTTATCTGGAGTTGGGCATAAAGTACGAGGGTTGAACAAAAGATTAAAGAGGAAATATTTTTCATGGAGTCATTCATCAATGCCTTTAGAATGGTGACTCTACTTAATTTAAAGAGTTTGAGAAGATCTTAGAAGCTAGTCACATTCTTAGCTGACTACAAACTATAGCTAACTAACAAAAAGGACAAATAAGAAAGAGAAAATATAAAAGAGTGCTAAAGAGAACCATTTCATCCTCATGTTACTTCCTACACTCTCATTCGTTACAACTTAAACAAAGGTAACTCTAATCTCGCTCATCAAAATGACACATATTCAGAAATGTGAGCTAAATATATTGAAAAAGAGTAATTTTAAATTTGTTGAAGAATAATATGCCACATAAAGTTTGTGTCCAACAAAAACGCATTGAAATCTGCCTAGATCAATACTTCTCGTCTTCATGTTTATCTCCCTATTAAATCATTTTAATGCATTATGATATTATGAGGAGCTCACTTTTTATACAAACAAAGAAAAATATAGAGAAAGCTTGCCTTTGTCTTAGCTTCTTATTGTTGAGCTGAGCTTCTATTAATTTTGATAATGATTGGATATTAGGTGTAACAACTCAGTCAATTATTTTTGTGTATTGAGATATGTATTTCCTATTTGAGATATGTGTATTGAGATATGTTTTTCCTATTTGATATGTTTGCTTATTATTTTGTAACTTGCGGGAGTACTTGGTCTGCCATCGGGAAGATTTGAGAGTGAATTGAGACTCTCGGTCTTATTTTGGAAGCTTAAGTTGTATGAGTTAACCAAGGATTGACTTTATTGTAAATAAACTAAGATTGGTGTTTTGACGATTCCAGTAGATTCATATGGTAATTTTGGACTTAGGCATATGTTAGAATTTGGATTTGGAGGTCACTACGATGTTTTGGCTCTATTTGTCGAAAGTTGGTAATTTGAAGTTTTAGAGAGTTCATAGGTTTAATCCTGATCGCAATTGCGAGCCTCGCATTTGCGATGTCAGGCTCGCGAATGTGAAGAGGGAACTGGGGGATGTGGTTTGCATTTGAGAACAATTATTTGCTTTTGAGATCTTGTCAGGGATCGCTTTTACGGTCCTCGAGTCACGTTTGAGACACTTCACTAGGAAGAGCACCTTCGCATTTGCGAGAGGTTCTTCTTCACAAATGCAAAGGTTTTGCCGCATTTGCAACTTCTGTGTATCTGATGCACTGATTGCATTTGTAATCAGTGTTTTGCATTTGTGGACATCGCAATTGAGAACAAATGTTCCCAAGTGCGATGTTTGTAGTTGGGTAAAAGATGGAAAAGTCGGGACTTAGCTCATTTTACACCATTTTCAACCCTAACCACTCTAGAGGCAATTTTGGAAAAGTATTTTCTTCCCACATTCATTGGTAAGCAACTTTAACTAGTTTTCAATCAATCTCAATTACTTTTACATGAATTTCATCATCAAATCCATGAATTCCAAGGTTGAATTAGGGGTTCTGGTTTAAATTTAGGGATTTTGTAAAATGGAAATTTAGGCCTCAAATTGAGGTTGGATTTCGAAATAAATCACAAAACTGGGCTTGGGGGTGAATGGGTAATCGAGATTTTGTCCGAATCTCAAATTTTGACCAAACGGGCCCTAGGTTAACTTTTGTTGACTTTTTGAAAAATGATCAAAACTGAACCTTTTTTATTCGTGGGTAGTTTCTAAAGCTTGTTTTGAATTGTTTGGACAGTAATTTGCTAGATTAGGTTTCTTGGAGGCTTGTTCGAAAGGCAAGGCCATGATTGATTGTTGATTTCGTTATGAAAAGAGGTAAGTGTCGTGTTTAACTTTGAATTTAGGAAATTAGGACTTGTTAGTCTATTTTCTACGTGAATTATGTGTAGGGATGGTGTATATGTGAGGTGGCGAGTGTATATGCGTTGTCATTGGTTAAAGCATGCGGGCTGGGCTATTAACCTTTATGCTGTCATTTATTCTATGTTATATCTCATTTCAACGTTGATTTCTACATGTTCTTACTTATTATTCATGCATTATTTCTTATACGTCATTTAGTTGTTACCGTTTCAGTTTATTTATTTCTCGAACAATATCTGCTTACCTGCTATATGCTCCTACATGTATTAATTGTATGCCTTTATTGTTGCATGCCTTTACTTGCATTTATTGTCTTTAGCTTACTTGTTACACTTTATTTAGTTATATCTGATTGTGTGAGTCCTTTGGCTATTCTTTATTAAAGTTTTGTCGAGGTTTGAAATACATGATGTTGATTATTCTCTGTTTGTACTTGTTGATCCTTGGTTTTATATACGATTTAGTACCATTTTGTGTTGAGATTTTGGGATTGGGTGTGTTGAGTTGTTAATGATAGTGAATTGATATTGGGAATGGGTTGCACAGTGCAACAGAGATGAATCGATTGATAATGGGGTCGGGTTGCATTCCACAACAAATATTGATATGGAATTGGGATCGGGTTATTATGATGATATTGGGATCTGGTTGCGCTCCGCAACAGGGTATGATGTGTTGTAACTATTTGTAGTTGTGTGTTCTATTTCAATACTGTGGTATGAGGTTATAAGTTGATGTTATTCTGGGGATCTCTATTAGTTAGCCTTCGAGTCCCGTTATTATGAGTTTATTCGCTTTCTCTATATTTCTGTTGTCTTTTATTTACCATCCGTATAGGTTTATAGTAAGTGTCTTATTGTAGCCTCATCACTACTTCATCGAGGTTAGGCTCGACACTTACAGAGTGTATGGGGTCGGTTGTACTCATACTACATTTCTGCACTTGTTTTGCAGATCTCGGTATTGGACCTATCGGCGCATAGAGAAGATCGCTCGAGTCCAACTCGTTCAGGAGACTTGAGGTGGAGCTGTAGAGCATTCACAATCCTTGGAGTCCCCTTCTATCTTGTTTTATTATTTATCTAGTTTCAAATAGTTGTATTTCATTTCAGACCATATTTGTAGTATTCTAGTCGCTCATGTACTTGTGACTCCAGATTTTTGGGATTAGTATAGACCATGTTACTTTTGTATTTATTACATGTATATCAGGGTTTATTAGTCATTAATTATTACTATTCTATTTTTAAAATGTTAAAATTTAGTTAATTCTTTAGCTAATATTGGCTTGCCTAGCAATTTGATGTTAGGCGCCATCACGGCCGCGTGGTTGGAATTTCGGGTCGTGACAAGTTAGTATCAGAGCACTAGGTTGCCTAGGTTTCACGAGCCTTGTGCAAGCTTAGTAGAGTCTAGGGGATCGATATAGAGATGTCTATACTTATCTTCTAAAGGCTATAAGGCTAGGAATTTCACCTTCTTTGTTTCTCTATTATGCGACTTTGTTTTATCATTGCGTCTCAGTCATTCTATTCTTATTCTCTCACAGATGGTGAGGGCACGTACCGCATCAGTAGATAATCAAGAGTCGGAGCCCCAGGTTGCTACCACTACTACGGGTAGAGGCCGGGGCCGAGGGAGAGCCAGAGGTAGAGGCCGGGATTAGCCTAAAGCACGAGTAGCAGAACCTATTGCAGAGCCATAGACTGATCAAGGGGAGGAGATCCCTGTTTCGTCCATGCCAGTTGGACTAGCTCGGTTCCCAAAGGAGTCCATTGCTACCCCTATTTTTCAGGATGCCCTAGTCCTCCTGGGCGGTCTTATGGAGAGTGTGGCCCAGGATGGTGTATTTCCTATAGCATCTTCCATCCATTAGGCTAGGGGAGGAGCCTTGACTCTCACTAATCATACTCTAGAGTAGGTGGCTCACGAATATAAGACTCTGGAAGTTCTACTAGTTAGAGCAGTTTGACCTGTTATTACTACACAGTCCTGGGGAAGGGCCCGCGATATCGTCCGAGGGATTGAAGAGGTTAGACAGATTTACCAAGATATTTCCTATTAATTTTGGTGGTACACCATCTGAGGACCCCTAGGATTTCTTGGACCGTTACCATGAGGTATTGCATAACATGGGTACAGTCGAGTCCAATAGAGTTGACTTCGCAGTGTTTCAGATGCTTGCCTCTGCTAAGAGGTGGTGGCAAGAGTATGTTCGGGGCAGACCAACAGGTTCACCTCCTCTCACTTGGGCTTAGTTCTTGCTGCTATTCTTGGAGAAGTTCATTCCTTTCACTTAGAGAGAGGATCTACACAGCCAGTTTGAACGCCTACAGCATGGTAACATGACTGTTACCCAATATAAGACCAGATTTGTGGATCTATCACGTCATGGGGCTATCCTTACCCCTACTGAGGGGGAGAGGGTGAGGAGATTTATAGATGTTGGCCAAAGAGACCTAGGATGTTATTTCTTTTAATCGGGTTGTGGAGATAGCTAGGCAGATCGAGAGAATTCGTAGTAAGGGAACATAGGCGATATCAGAGAAGAGTCCTCAATATTTTGGTGGTTTTAGTAGTGCCTCGTCTGGAGGCAGAGGTTTATTTGGTAGAGGCCATCATATCAGGCCCGTTCAGTCAGACTTCAGGTGTCTCATGGTTCTTTTGGTAGTCACAGCACGTATGGGACTCATTTAGAGCAGCGAGTATTAAGCACGCCTTCAGCTCCTAATAGTGCACCACAACAACAAAGTTACTATGGTGGCCATTCAGTCATTAGGGTTCGCCTTAGACTCAACAGCTACACCAGTCGCGGGTTTGCTTTGAGTGCAGCGATGCATGTCATATCAGGAGGTATTGTCCTAGATTGAAGAGCAACAGACCACAACAACGTACTCATGCCATAATTCCTTCATCGGCTGCTCCACTAGCCGCTCAGCCAGCTAGAGGCGGGGGTCAGGCCACTAGAGGTGGAGGTCAGGTCATAAGAGGTGAAGGCCAACCAGGGAGAGTTCGTCTGAGAGGCGAATGTTAGATTGGTGGGGCTTAGCCCCGTTTCTATGCATTCCTAGCTAATCTTGAGGCAGAGTCATTTGATATAGTCATTATAGGTATTGTTCTTGTCTACCATAGAGATGCATCGATTTTATTTGATTTGGGTTTCACTTATTTGTATGTGTCATCCTAGTCTGCTTCATATTTGGATATGTCTCGTGATGTTTTGAGTGCACTTTTGTATGTGTCTACACCTGTTGAGGATTCTATTATGATGGAACGAGTCTATCGTACTTGTTTGGTCACTATTGGGAGCTATGAGACTAGGGTTGACCTTCTGTTACTCGATATGGTTGATTTTGATGTGATTTGGTATGGATTGGTTGTCACTGTATCATGCTATCTTGGATTGTCATGCCAAGACTGTGACATTGGCCATGTCTTCATTGACTTGATTGGCGTGGAGAGGGACTCTTGGTCACTCCATTAGCAAGGTCATTTCATATGTGAAGGCTTGGTGTATGGTCGAGAAAGGGGTGTTTGGCGTATTTGGCTTATATTCGTGATTCTAGTGTCGAGGTGCCTTCCATGGATTTAGTTCTGGTGGTGCGTGAGTTCCCGGAGGTGTTTCCTACATACTTGTCGGTTATGCCACTCGACAGAGATATCAACTTTTGCATTGATTTGGTTTTGAGAACTCAGCCTATTTCTATTCCACCATATCGTATGGCCCCAGTTGAGTTGAAAGAATTTAAGGAGCAGTTGCAGGATATGCTTGGGATTCATTAGACCTAGTGTCTCACCTTGGGTGCCCAAGTGTTGTTTGTGAAGAAGAAGGACAGATCAATGAAGATGTGCATAGATTACCAGTAGTTGAATAAGGTCACTATCAAGAACAAGTATTCGTTGCCGAGGATTGATGATGACTAGCTTCAGGGTGCCAAGGTGTTTTCTAAGATTGATTTAAGACCTGTCTACCATTAGGTGATGATTATGGCATCGGATATTCCTAAGGCAACTTTTCGGACTCGGTATGAGCATTACGAGTTCTTGGTGATTTCATTTGGCTTGACTAATACCCCAACAACCTTCATGGATTTGATGAACTGGGTGTTCAAGCGTTATCTAGATTACTTTTTGATTGTCTTTATTGATGATATTTTGGTTTACTCCCAAAGTCGAGAGGAGCATGAGCAGCATCTCCGAATCGTACTTCAGACTGTGAGGGATCGTCAGTTATCTGCCATGTTTTTGAAATGTGAGCTATATTAGACTCGGTTTCCTTTTTGGGCCATGTTGTATCTTCCGAGAGCATTAAGGTGGATCCTAAGAAGATTGATGCAGTTTAGAACTGGCCAAGACCTACTTTAGCTACACAGGTCGGAGCTTCTTAGGTATGGCGGGTTATTAACGCCGGTTCGTGGAGGAGTTTTCATCTATTTGAGCCCCATTGACTAGGTTGACCAAGAAGGGATCTCTTTTTAGATGATCCGACAAGTGTGAGGTAAGCTTTCAGAATCTCAAGATTACATTGACTACAACCCCAATGTTAGTGTTGCCTACAGGTTTGGGATCTTACACTATGCATTGTAACACATCGGGTATTGGTCTTGGCGTGATATTAATGCAAGATGGTAGGGTCATTGACTATGCATCTTGATAGTTGAAGTTTTGTGAGAAGAATTACCCTGTACATGATTTAGAGTTGGCAACCATTATTCATGCACTGCAGATTTAGAGGCACTATTTATATGGCATTCTATGTGAGGTGTACCGACCATCGAAGTCTCCAACACCTATTCAAGCAGAAAGACCTTAATTTGAAGCAGCGGAGATGGTTAGAGTTGTTTAAAGACTATGATATCACCATACTACATCATCTTGGGAAGGGTAATATAGTGGCCGATGCATTGAGTGGGAAGGCTGGGAGCATGGGAAGTTTGGCATATATATTAGTAGTGGAGAGGCCACTTGCCATGCATGTTTAGAATTTAGACAACCGGTTGGTGAGGTTGGATGCTTTGGAGCCTAGCCGAGTTCTCTCTTGTGTTGTGGCACAATTATCGTTGCTGGAGAGTATCAAGGATCGCCAGTTTGATGATCCTTACTTGTTGGTGTTGAAAGATACGGTGCAACGAGGTGGTTCTAAGGAGGCTATGATTTGAGATGACAGGTTTATGCGTCTTCAAGGACGGATTTGTGTTCCAAATATTGATGGGTTGAGAGAACTGATCCTTGAGGAGGCTCACAGTTTGTGCTATTCCATTCATCTAGGTGTCACAAAGATGTACTATCACTTGAAACAACACTATTGGTGGCTTAGGATGAAGAAAGATATTTTCACTTATGCCTTTCGATGTTTGAATTATCGACAGGTAAAGTATGAGCATAAAAAACCGGGTGGGTTGACTTAGAGAATGGAGATATCATAGTGGAAGTGGGATCGCATCACTATGGATTTTGTGCTAGGCTTACCACGGACCTTGAGGAAGTATGATTCAGTCTAGGTTATTATGGATCGGTTGACTAAGTCCGCACACTTCACTCTGATGATGACTTCCTATTCTTCAGAGTGGTTGGCTCAGATTTACATCTAGGAGGTTATTCACCTGCACGGCATGCCCATTTCCATCATTTCTGACCAAGGCACACAGTTCATGTCGCATTTCTGGAAAGTCATGCATCTTGAGTTGGGCATGCGGGTCGAGTTGAGTATCGCATTTCATCCTCAAATGGACGGACAGTCCGAGCGCACTATTTAGATATTGGAGGACATGTTGCGACTCTATGGATTTTGGGGGTCAGTTGGAACAGTTTTACCTCTAGCGGAGTTTTCCTACAAAACCAGCTCTCATCCAAGCATCCAGATGGCTCCGTATGAGACCTTGTATGGGAGGCGATGTCGTTTGCCGATTGGTTGATTTGAGCCCGGTGAGGCCAGATTATTGGGCACTGATTTGGTTCGTGATGCTTTGGAAAATATTAAGGTTATTCAGGAGCGACTTCGTACAGCTCAGTCCAGATAGAAGAGTTATGCGGACCGGAAGGTTCGAGATGTGGCCTACCTGGCGGGTGAGAAGGTTCTTCTTTGAGTGTCTCCTGTGAAAGGCGTGATACGATTTGGGAAGAAGGGCAAGTTTAGACCGAGGTTTATTGGCCCGTTCGAGATCTTAGAGAGAGTTGGTGAGGTTGCTTATAGGCCTGCATTACCTTCTAGCCTAGTAGGGGTACATCCGGTATTTCAAGTTTCCATGCTTCGGAAGTACCATGAGGAGATGCCACATGTTTTGGACTTCAACACGGTGTAGCTTGACTAAAATTTGGCATATGAAGAAGTGCCGGTAGCTATTTTAGACCAGTAGGTTCATAAGTTAAGATATAAGAGTTTTCCTTTTGTGAACGTGCAATGGACAGGTCAGCCGATCGAGGAGGCTACATGGGAGTCCGAGTTTGATATGCGGAGTAGATACCCCCACCTTTTTACTAGACCATGTACGCTTTTATATCTGTTCGAGGACGAACGTTTCTTTAGAGGTGGAGAATGTGATGACCTGATAGGTCGTTTGAGTACTAGCCTTAATTTCTGTGTTTCGAGACCTCTCATAGCTTCATTTCATGTTTATTGTATTGCGTGCGCGGTCCGTGTCATTTTTCGAAAAGCTTTCTCATAAATTATTTTTGTAGAAAAAGTAATTTTTGACTTAAAATAAGGGTTGGGTTGACCATAGTCAACATTCTTGGTAAACAACCTCGGATCGGCATTTTCATGATGCTTGTAGGTTCGTATGATATATTTGGACTTGTACGCATATTTGGTTGGCGTCCCGGGTAACCCGAGCGCGTTTCGGCATATTTTGTGAATGATTGAGAAAAAGGCTCGCAATTGTGATGTCAGGCTTGGAAATGCGAAGAGGGAACTAGGGGCTGGGGTTCACATTTGCAAAAACTTATTCGCTTTTGCGATCTTGTCTAGGATCAATTTTGCGGTACTGAATTTGCATTTGCGACATTGTACTAGGCAAAATAGCATCTCATTTGCGATGTTTGGACCGCATTTGAAAGGGGGTATGCTTCGCAAATACGAATATTTTGTCAAATTTGTGACTCATGTGTGTCTGATGCACTGATCGAATTTGTGATCAGTGTTTTGCATTTGCAGACATCGTAATTGCAAACAAGTGTTCGCAATTGCGACGTCCGCAACTATGTAAAAGATGGGAAAGTCTGGACTTAGCTCATTTTACACTATTTTTCAACCTTAAACACTCTAGAGGCGATTTTTGAAGAAATGTTTCTTCCCAAATTCATTGGTAAGCAATTTTAACTATTTTTCAATCAATTTCAATTACTTTTCCATGAATTTCATCATCAAATCCATGGATTCCACGATAGAATTAGGGGTTTTGGGTAGAATTTAGGGATCTCATAAAATTGAGATTTAGAGCTCAAATTGAGGTCGAATTCGAAACAAAACACAAAATCGGGCTCGGGGGGTGAATGAGTAATCGAGATTTGGCCCGAATCTTGAATTTCGACCAAGCGGGCCCGGGGTTGACTTTTATTGACATTTTAAACAATTATCAAAGTTGAACATTTTTCATTCTTGGGTAGTTGCTTAGTCTTGTTTTGAATTGTTTGGATGGAAATTGGCTAGATTCAGTTTGTTTGGAGGCTTGTTCGAAAGACAACGCCGTGATTGATTGTTTATTTGGTTGTGAAAAGCCATAAGTGTCTTGTTTAACTTTGACTTGACTATAGGACTTGTTGGTCTATTTGCTATGTGAATTATGTATGGGGACGACGTATAATCGGGGTGACGAGTGTATCTGCACTGTCATGGGTTAAAGCATGCGGTTGGGTTATTTACCTTTATGTCACCATTTATTCTATGTTAAATCTCATCTCATGCTTTGATTACTACATGTTCTTACTTTTTATTCATGCCTTATTTGTTATATGCCATTTAGTTGTTACCGTTTCGGTTTATTCATTTATCGAATAATATCTATTTACTTGCTATATGCTCCTACCTGCATTAATTGTATATCTTCATTGTTTCATGCCTTTACCTGCCTTATTGTGTTTACCTTACTTGTTACACTTTATTAAGTTATATCTGATTATGTAAGTCCTTTGGCTATTCTTGCGTTAATGTTTTATCGAGGTATGACAATACGAGACGTTGGTTATTCTCTGTTTGTACTCGTAGATCCTTGGTGTTCTACACGTTTTAGTACCATTTTGTGTTGAGATTTTAGGATTGGTTGTGATGAGTTGTTAATGACAGTGAATTGATATTGTGAACGGGTTGCGTGCCGCAATAAAAATGAAAGGATTGATAACGAGATTGGGTTACATGCCGCAACATATATTGATATGAAATTGGGATCGGGTTGCAAGCTGCAACATATATTATGATGATATTGGGATCGATTTGAGCGCCGTAACGGGGTATGGTGTGTTGTAATTGTTTGTAGTTATGGTGTTCTATCTCGGTACTGTCATATGACGTTAAGAGTTGATGTTATTATGGGTCCCTCTATTAGATGACCTTCGGGTCCCGATCTTATAACTTTATTCGCTTTCTCTATATTTTGTTGCCTTTTACTTATTATTCGCACTGGTTTGTCGTGAGTTTCTTGTCATAGCCTCGTCACTAATTCGTCGAGGTTAGACTTGATACTTACTACGTACCGATTATGGTATACCCATACTATACTTTTGCACATCTTTTTGTGCAGATCCTCGGGTATATGCTAGCGGAGCCTCTTGATTGATCATAGGCGTGCACATTGACTTAGGATGATATACACTCCATGAATTTTCTTTTGTAGTGCCCGAGTCCCCGTCCTTCTACTATTCCCCGTCTATTTTATTATTTCAGACAACTTTTTTCATGTATTCAGACTTGTATTTATTCGGTAGTTGCTCATGTACTTGTGCTACTAAGTCTTGGGGGTTATGTTTTATTGGTCGTGTTTAGGCCACGTTATGACTATATTAGATATTTTACTACTTTGAGACTATTTTTGACTTTATTTATGAAATGACTCTGTTAGTTAAAGGAATTTGGATTATGTTTTTGTTGTTTGGGAGTTGGCTTGCTTAGTAACGACTATGTGCCATCACAGTCTAAGGTGGGATTTCGGGCCATGACAAGTTTGTATCAGAGCTCTAGGTTGTGTAGATTTCACTAGTCACGAGCAAGTATAGTAGAGTCTTATGGATTGGTAAGGAGACGTCTGTACTTATCTCCGAGAGGCAATACGATGCTAGGAAACATCCCTTTCTTTCAATCTTTAACGTGCAGCTTTATTGCGCCAAAGTTTGAATTCTTGTCTTTCTATTCTTTTGTAGATGGTTAGAACGTGTGCAAAGGGAGCAGTTAGGAAGGCACCAATAGCCCAGACTAGGGCCGCAAAAGCTAGGGCCGAGGCAGAGGCATGGTGGAGCACGCGCCGCAGTTAGATCCCCTACTAGAGCAGCCATTGTGGAGCCACCTGTAGCTCCGATTGAGGAGAAAGGTTTTGATCAAGGTGAGTTAGTTGGACCAGATTAAGTCCTGGGGGGGGGGGGGGGGG
>NC_031999.1:9216420-9217346 GCF_001879085.1 Nicotiana attenuata
GAGTAGTACGTCGGCGGGGGGGGGGGGGTTATTTCTACCCCAGTACTTTAGGATGCTCTTGTTCGTTTAGTTGGACTGTGGACGGTTTGGCACAGACCAGAGTACTTCTTGTGGCACCAGCTACTTCTAAGGCCGGGGGAGGGGCACAGACTCCCGCTACTCACACTCTTGAGTAGGTTTTTGTTGTGTATCAGAAGCCATGAGTGTCACCGATTAGGGGACACCATCCCATAATTGTTGTTAGACCAGTAGTAGAGGTTGCTATGTATGAGGAGGATCAAAAGAGGTTTGATCGGTTCAGGATGATGAGTCCTCCACAGTTTGATGGTGATCCTTTTGCAGATGCACATGTTTCTTAGATGGTTCTTAGGAGATTCTGAGGAATCTTGGTTTGGTTGAACCAAATCGGGTCAATTTCACTACACTCCAACTCAAGGGGCCAGCCAAGAGGTGGTGGCACTCATATGAGCTGTAGCAGGCCATCAGAGTGACTTCCACTCACTTGGAGCCAGTTTTCACATCTCTTCTTAGAGAAGTTCATTACTAAGAGGGAGGACATGCATGGCCAGTTTGAGCACCTTCAGTAAGGTCGTTTGTCTGTGACCGAATATGAGATGAGATTCACTAAGCTATCATGTCATGTAGCTTTTTTGATCCCACCGAGGTTAAGAAGGTGAGAGTGATTTGGGGCGGCGGCTTAGGGAAATGGGTTAGGGTTTCGGGAGTATGGTTAATTAAAAGTAGAGGGGTGATTGTGGGCCGTTGATCTTGAGAGATCAACGACAAGGATTGGGCGGATCGTTTTAATGGGTCCCAACTGGGCGAGGGGTTGTCTGGTTTGGGCCAAAGGAGGTTGGGCTTAGAGGTTTTGGTCATTTGGGCCATTTAATTGGTCCATAATTGACTCCAAATTAGATACAAATTAA
>NC_031999.1:9222942-9225442 GCF_001879085.1 Nicotiana attenuata
CTTATCTCCTTCACGTGCAACCCGCATGCTCGAATCTGCCCGTTTTTGTGCACCTGAGTGATGGACCTAGTTCATCCTGGGTTCCTTTGTCAGTCTTCAAAACTAACCTTTAATTGGGCCAACAAATTCCCCCTTTTTGATGATGACAAACTCTGTGCTTTTCATAAGCTTAGGCCCTGTTTCAACTCAGCTCAACGTCAACACAATGTTAGAAACATTTTTCCTTTGTATCACTTATCATCAAGGACCAGGTACATTAGGTTATAAACATCACTGTTCAAAGTGTAAACATCACTTGTTTAAAGCACAACCTTTTTCCCCCTTTTGGCATCATCGAAAAGTTGCATAAAAAATGTGAGATAACCAAATTTAAAGCTTACTCATGGCCACTGGGTCTACTTCAAATGCAATCATGGATTAGTCATCATAGATCAAGCTAAGAATTTTTACCATCAAAGAAATATAAACAAACAGTTAGAGCAAAAACAGTGAATTTCATTGATGATTGATAAGATTCTACCACAAAGCATAAGAAGAAATAAAAATACTGAAACCATGAGCAAAAGAAACAAAACGTCCTGAACTGGGTAACTGGTTGATCTACAATAGGCTAGGATTTAAGGCTTGGAAGAACTAGGTGCTTGGATTTTGACTTGGAGGAGTTTCAGCACACCTTAAAGAATGCCATCATTCTTCTTTTTTTTCTCTTGCCAGCTCAGTTCTGAGAGCATCTCTCTTAGTCTCCACCTCAACCAACCTCTTCTTCAGCTTTTCAATCATAGCATCCTTAGCCTCACTTTCTTGTACCAAGGCTCTAACCTTGCTATTCACTCGTACCTTTTGGATGAACTAGGTTCTTTAGGAGTTTAAATCCTTAGGTTTACAAAGAGTTTGGAATGCTGTTTTGGGCTCAGTGATTTTTAGTGGAAGTTTGGGGAAAATCCTACTGATAAGTATGCGGTGTTTTTCACCTATTCTCTTGAGCCAGTTGTGTTTGTCGCAAATCGTAAAAAAAATCTCTCTGTTCTTTTATTCTTATTGTGTATCCTCAAATTATCTACCAGCAATAGCCAGTCAGTTGTAATACACCTAGAAGATCACCCAGGGTTCTTCTATTCGCAGGTGATAAAAGTAAGATCAGGGTACACACAAAATACACCCCCCATATCTTGTAGGAGTGTTGACGCTCTAATAAAACATCAGCCCTGATCATCTTTATTATCTATGAAGACGCTGCCAGAGGACTCAAATCTTCTTAGAAATTACCGGGATACTATAATATCGACGTCCCAAGACATCAGGCTGAACAAAAAAACAAAAAAAAGATCACTAATCATGAATAAAAAATATAAAGAGATGCCTCAATCTCCGAATCATCTAGTATCTATTTACAATCAAAAATACTCCTTTCTTCGTCAACTCTCAAAATAGTTTCCTTGAGAACTATCTATGATTGCTCTTCTCTTGGTTATAGGTAAACTAAGGACAAAGGATATATATATCGAGATATAACATATACGCTCTCCTCCTAAAATATATATCAGGCTTCAATCAAGCAGAAACAATGTTTACTTTACATTTCAAGTACTATAGAATCTAATTGAAAAACAAACTATCTTACTTTACAAGCATACATTTTCAATTATTCCCTTAGGTTTCTATAGTACTTTGATCTCCAACACTTGAAGAGATAACACCTATGTCTTTTCATTTCATTTCAAGTTTCGAATTTTCTAAAGATTAGAAAATGGCAAATCAAATTATGAAGCCCTCAGATCTACATAAGGGGCTTTCCAACAATATACTCCTCCACAAGTGCATGGAATTGGTAAAACATGCAGAATCACCAAGTTTTGTGGCTAGCATTATTTTAATGAAATTTAGTAGCACTGTAATTTTTCAGTAAGCATTACCACAGAAAACTTATTCTATCCAATATCCTTGTTGGCTATTAGACAAATTCTTCATTTTAAAAATTTAGCATATGAAGGCATTTCAACAAAAGCTATCATGAAAACAATATAAATATGAATCTATTTTTATGATTTCCAAAAATATTACAAATTGACCATATCAAGCTTATCTCGCTTATCAGATTTTGTGGAAAAAAGAATTGTCACCAGGTGGGGCGGTCATTTCTTTTCAAAAAAAAATTTCTATCCAATTATTATTGTCTTTCAACTTTTTTCAATATTCATATTCTTTACGCCTCGTCATACCTATGTGTTCTGTATTGTTTTTTCTTTTCTTATATGTCTTGTTAATAAGGTTCATCAAGATTCCTTACTCTGACTATAAAGTCATACGCCTGTATTGGTGTTTTTTTTGGCTTTTCTTCATTTGTTTCTTGTAAGGGACCCTGAATCTTTTTAATGACACATGATTGCCAGCTTGGCTTAATTGAACTCACTAGATTTATTTAGGCTGAATTTGGCTTTTCATTTTTTCATCAGTGATGCTTTAATTGATAACAAACATGACCCAAAATTGTTTTATTGTA
>NC_031999.1:9230442-9236223 GCF_001879085.1 Nicotiana attenuata
TTTGGGTAAGTTTCAATGGAAAGTGTTTAAAAAGGATTTGTAATGCCAGGTAAAGTTTGAACTTGTTTTTGAGAGGAAATATAGTCAGGTGGATCCACGAGAATTGTGTCTTATCTTGACAAACTTTGAGGCAATACGGGCTTCGTATATGTCATTAATATATGGACCCATTGTAGATGGCTCAAATTTGATGGTATCATAAGGCTCAGAGGGTATGGCTAACACTTAGTACCAACTCTTCAATTCAGAGCACGAGATATAATTGGAAGCTTGAGATCACAAATTCATTAAAAGTTTCGCGTAGCTTAGGCGTTCCCTGGAATTTTTCGGGAACGGCCGGTTGTGGGCACTTATCGTTTTTGCCTTGAGTTGTTATGTGTGATTATTGAGGCCTGCTTCAGCACGTAGCGAACATCCAACACACATGTCAATGTATTATTTTGCAGTTAGTGCTTTCATAGTTGAACCCTCACCTGTTTAGTTTATATTTCGGATGCAGGCCAAGTGGTCCTGTGTAGTAGTGTTACTTACAGTGTCGAACAATAAGATACAGAGATTTATAGGTCCGAGATGAGTAGCGGGAGCAATGGCCATTTTGGATACACTCTTAACTCATGCTTACACGAAGATTGGTAATGCCATCCCGTTCTGCGGCCAGATAGCCGGAGCGTTCTTGGTGTGGGACCGTCCGAACGATCGGAAACCTCGTTCAGACCATAAATGGACGGGACGAGGCTCAAAGGAGCACACATACAAAGACTCAATGGGCCTCAAGGTGTAATCGCAAGATTAAGCAGATAAGTAAAGAATGTGAATGTCTTTGAAGCTCAATACGAGGTCTCCCTCTGACCAGGGTGTCGGAGCGAAAATATTGGGTCAAATTGGGCCCATTAGTCGATCTGCCGATTTCGTAGAAGCGGGGACGCAACCTCGGAACACTCCGCAGAACGCAAAAGTATATTGAAAAGTCCACGAGAGGAGTTGCTCTGCCCAAGTGCGAATTTACTGCAGTCACACACTGCGAAATTGCGCAGAGGCTAAGTCTGGCAATTCACATTAATTTGTAGCTCCTCGACAGCTCAGGATGTTGTAGCGAACATGCAGAACACACTAAATTGCACATCCATTGAGAGAAACTTTTCTCCAGTGTTAACTAATAAACGCACACTTCGTATCTCCAAATTTTGCTCTTTCTAAAAATTTATTGATTAAGTGCCAAATTACCAAAAATGAAGAGGTAGAGTATATCACCGTACAACAATGGGGCGAAAATTCCTTAGAGAGTTCTTGAAATCTATATATGCGAGTGCAATACATCTCTCATAACCACATTAGCTATGATGGGAATGAATTTGTGGCCTGCCAAATCGTTCAATCCGCGGGGAGATCCCCAACTCAAAAGAGGTAAAGTGTTGAGAAACTTTGAGGGTGTTAAATTTATTAATTGGTTTCGTGGAATTCTTATCCCGTAACAACTAATATAATTATCGAATGTTAAAGGATCTATCTAGGTCTTTCCACCATGCGACAATAGGCTCCGGCTCCCGCGCAATCGCGGTGCGAAACCAACTTCAGCGACCCGTGCTTGTCTCTCGCTTCTGCTCCCATTTCCCCGCTTTCTACGAAAGTCGGCAGATGGACTCAAATTCCGCACATGCAAAGACTCGAGCCCAATCCTCTTTCGCTTCTGCGATGAAACTGCCGCTTTTGTGGCTCCGTACCTCCGTCCATAGCTCCGCAGGTGTACGGTCACACCAGAACCTCTGCCAAACCAACCTTAGCCGAAATTTCCAAAATGAATCTGCCACCTCGTTCCAAAACTTATCCCATTGCCACTCCAGGGACCCCATCCGAATATTATAACAGGTTCCATAACATAACCACGGACCTACTCGAGGCCTCAAATCACACATAACAACATCAAAAAACGATAAGTCACACTCAAATCAAACCTAATGAACTTAAATTTTTCAAACTTTCCAAATCTCGTAGCCGAAACCATGTCAAATCAAACTGGAATGAACTCAAAATTTTGCACAACAAGTCCCAAATGACATATCGAAAGCTATTCCAAATTTTCAGGAACCACAATCCGAATCCGGATATCCTCAAAGTCAACTCCGGTCAAACTTTTAAACTTTCAAACCTTCAAAATTTCGAACTTTCGCCAATTAGCACCGAAACCTTCTAGAAATATCTAAATGCAATGGTATACGCCCGAGTCCAAAATCACCATTCGATCTTAATGGAACCACCAAAACTCCTATTCCGGGGCCAAATTCACGGAAAGTCAAACTTGGTTAAGCTCTTCCAACTTAAAGCTTTCAATAATGAAAATTTCATCCTTCCAAATCGATTCCGAATTTAACCTCGGAAAACCAAAAAAACCGACGATTCACACAAGCCATGATACATCATTACTGAATTACTCATGCCCTCAAACTACCGAGCGAAGTACAATGCTCAAAACGACCTGTCGTGAGTCGTTTACATTCTCCCCACTTAAACATTGGTTCATCATTCGAAGTTTGCCAAAGAGGTCATTTCAAAGTCCATCAGATCTGCCATGTAACCTTACCATGCACATAAACCAGGGGATCCCACGTCGCTCTAATCTAGTATAATCTTGACGGACACACAGCAGGACAATCCTTAACTCAATACTTAGGCCCGTAACCTTAAAATCCAATTTTTCAAACACCCAGAATTTCCTTATAAGACCCGAATCCCGCATTTCTGCCACACTGTATAAGTACTGAAACACGCTGCATTCAAGCCATAACCATCACCCAAATACAATCACGTGAATATACCACATAACTCGAATAACTCATAGAAATAATTTCTTAATCACCGTAGCGTAGCTACTCGATAACCCACCCAATAGCAGTAACAACTCATATCAAACAAAACTTCGCTCTAAAACCTTATACATTGCCGAATGATGAATGAAACACGCCAGAAACTCATAACCACTTATCAGAAATCAACAAGTCATGGAACACTCCCCTCCTTCGACTAAGACCACTATAGCCAATTTCTAAGCTGACTTCTGATATTATTCTTCCCAAATGTACACCGCAATAAGATTCCTTGATTTAGCCACCCATTCTAGGTCCGACGACCTCATCTTATCAAATATAGCCCTCCCTGCTGACATTGCCACACAATACAACCTTTAAGCCACAACTTTCGTGCCATCCATGCCACCAAATACGCAACAATCAAGTGTGTACTCAAAACATAGGAAATGAAACAAATAAGAGAACCGTTCCCTCGCCAAGTTCAACATAGTACCACCATAACCGCAATCCATGAGTCCATTCATTACATAGTAGACCATGCACCCACGAATTCTAACACGAAGGATCATATCTTCAAATCATAAACTCCGCCTACAATGCCCGTTTGACCCCATCCAAACACTAGCCCATATGAATACCTCAAGCCACCATTGCCCAAAATCAACCACCACGCACAATTCACATCCAAGTACCTAGTCGTGCAATGATATAACCACGGAGCTTAAAAAATAACACAATATCTTACAGTCTTGAAAAGAACATAAAACCAAATGGCAATAAGTCATTCACATCTCTAATATCCATCCTCGCTCAAATTCCGCTATATAGGCCCAAATAGATTCGCACCATGTGCGCATGCTAACCAACGAATCACAACTCCTCAGGCATAGAAGAGTAACACATTAGATCATATCAGAAACACGAATAAGCTCAACTCTAACTAAATGGACACACCCCTCAATACTAACAGTTCTGAGCCAACAAATCCGACTCGTGTAGTGATAACAACGCCCTTCATATAGCCTTACTAATGGGCCCCTCAAATCCAACCCTGGTCATCCACAAATAGATTAAATAACCCTTCGAAAAGTCCACAATGACTGAACCATAATACATACCTATTCGTACAGCTAGCTTTTGGCCACATTCTTCACAGTCTACAACCACTTGAAACAATTCTACTTCTGAGAACTCGCCGATCTCCAAATCCGTTTAGAACACACGAGTCACCATATATGATACACCAACTCTACCGTCCGAATGTCTAAGCATATATCGCATACATTGATATCCCACGAAGGTATATTCGATAATTCATTCGTGCACATTGCCAAAATCTGAATTATTCATTTAACAGTCAATTCAACCCAGGCGGGTTACCGCAATATCTTGATGAAGGCATCGTAAGGTCAAAAACTCAGTAGTGCCTTCTGAGAAGTGTTGCACCTCTTCTATAGGCAAATTAACCAAGTAGTTATAGCATTCATCTAAGCATCGAAAATCGTCCATTTGCTATCTAAGAATTTTAAAGATCTTCCCTCGCACAAACTAACTGTGACCTTGCACACACAAATCCCAACCCACACAACACACGCATGCTTATCATGCCATCATATGAAAAGATGAGAATCTCATAATCAACTCTGAGTCACAAGGCGACTACATTACTCAATTAGCCAGGAAACCTTCACATGATTCCCATCAGTAAAATCATGATAACACAATGTGGTCCCTCCACGCCCGTGGTAAATACCCATCTCAAATCGGTGGTAGGAAACTATTCAAGGAACACTTTTGAAATCCATTTGCACATAACCAAGCTATCAGAACTGATTCTCATCTAACTCAACCAAGCGCTGCAGGTTTCCAAATCCAAGAGTATTGCCACAAATACCCGTAGGAGACTCACCACAAATCATTAAGAACCAAAGGACCAGAATTACCATTACCATACTGCATCCAAACCCCCATACTGCCAAGTTATCCCGTTTTCCCTCGAGTTTTCTTCTAAGAATTACCCTCCAGTTTGACACTTCTCTTTTGTCATAACACCACGATTCCTTTAACCAAAACTCACCACGAGATCCTAGCATAAAACCAAACACTGCCCTAAGGGCCCATAAG
The DNA here is from genome assembly GCF_001879085.1 of Nicotiana attenuata. NCBI lineage: Eukaryota > Viridiplantae > Streptophyta > Magnoliopsida > Solanales > Solanaceae > Nicotiana > Nicotiana attenuata. The sequence goes on from NC_031999.1 coordinate 9,235,371, forward strand.
CCACTGATTCCCTATTAAGGCATCCAAAGTACCACAACCACAAGACACCCACTCTGAAGAGACCTACTTGTGAATCTTAAACTCGTTTCCTTTCGCCCTCCTGATTATTGGAATGTAGAATACATAGTGATACAAGAAACACTGGCGAGTTCCACGAGACCAATCAATTAAATCTCAGTTCTAGCCATGAATACCAATTAGCAAAATTCTCAATTGTTCACAAATAATCCATAGAGCCTTCTCGAGAAGTTCATCCATTCTTGCTCAAATCTCAAATTGCACCGATCAAACGGGCGAACGGAACCCCCCCCTTGTGTCCCATTAGCATGACAACACCCAAAGAAGTAACCCCGCCTTAATACGACTGAGCAAAGGTCCATACGTCCTATGCGCACGTTATATTCTACAATAAACAAACTCAATCATTTCCATGATTCCCATATTACAATAAAGTGTAACATAACCCATATCCAGAAATTCCTTTACTCAGTAATCCTCAATCTTAATATCTGCAAGTCACATCTGATCACATGTATGCCTCAAACTGAAACTAGTTACAACACATTACCATGCGATCAAATCGTCGATAACAGGGGGACTCCCCTACTTGGCTCGTAAGCCATATAACAAAACACTTTTGATAACTCATAATACCCCCTACTCTATTAATTGACATGATCCCGCATTGGAATTCAACTCAAACTTTCATAAGCTCATGTAACTACAAAACCCTCTAATACCTCAAATCATATTGCAAACCTGCATTTATCCTCGTGGAGGGTCAGATCAACTATTACAACGATCCAAAAGTGCAGATTGCACAAATATAATCCACTGGTATAAAAGGAAGCCT
>NC_031999.1:9236248-9281869 GCF_001879085.1 Nicotiana attenuata
CTCTAAACCCGTTGTAGCAACCAGCCTCTAACTGTTGCGACAACTTCAAGTTAACTATAACTTGAATACTCAAAGTACCTATTACAATTGCTTCTAGGTAAAGCTGAAAGGTACAATATGAAAACACCTACTACAATTGAACTAGAAATAAAGAAAGACACATAAAACTCTTTATGGAGCTGGTTCATCAATCTGGTTCATGTAGCTTCAGGTTTGCACACTTGAATCACACACGAACTGCTTGCAAAAAGCCTTGCTATTTCGCTCTCAATTCATGTTTAACTTCTGCGTTTTTGTGCAACTGTTTAATGTGAGAACATCCTGCAATTTATAGAGTTAGTAGATGAAGAAATAACTAGAGTTCTGATGCAACTCTTCCTTGGTGGAAGAGTTCTAGTTGATTTCAACTTCTAACTCCTTCCCTATCTTGAATTGTGTTCTCTTTAATTAAGGACTCCTTCTCCTTATCAATTATGCAACCTTTTCGATCAGGAGATATTAAATACACCAAGTTAAGCTTATCTCCTTCACGTGCAACCCACATGCTCGAATCTGCCCGTTTTTGTGCACCTGAGTGATGGACCTGGTTCATCCTGAGTTCCTTTGTCGGCCTTCAAAACTAACCTTTAATTGGGCCAACAAATTCCCCCTTTTTGATGATGACAAACTCTATGCTTTTCATAAGCTTAGGCCCTGTTTCAACTCAGTACAACATCAACACAATGTTAGAAATATTTTTCCTTTTTATCACTTATCATTAAGGACCAGGTACATTAGGTATTAAACATCATTGTTCAAAGTGTAAACATCACTTGTTTAAAGCACAACCTTTTTCCCCCTTTTGGCATCATCGAAAAGTTGCATAAAAAATATGAGATAACCAAATTTAAAGCTTACTCATGGCCACTGGGTCTACTTCAAATGCAATCATGGATTAGTCATCATAGATCAAGCTAAGAATTTTTACCATCAAAGAAATATAAACAAACAGTTAGAGCAAAAACAGTGAATTTCATTGATGATTGATAAGATTCTACCACAAAGCATAAGAAGAAATAAAAATACTGAAACCATGAGCAAAGAAACAAAACGTCTTGAACTGGGTAACTGGTTGATCTACAATAGGCTAGGATTTAAGGCTTGGAAGAACTAGGTGCTTGGATTTTGACTTGGAGGAGTTTCAGCACACCTTAAAGAATGCCATCATTCTTCTTTTTTTTCTCTTGCCAGCTCAGTTCTGAGAGCATCTCTCTTAGTCTCCACCTCAACCAACCTCTTCTTCAGCTTTTCAATCATAGCATCCTTAGCCTCACTTTCTTGTACCAAGGCTCTAACCTTGCTATTCACTCGTACCTTTTTGGATGAACTAGGTTCTTTAGGAGTGACATTGACTTCATAATCGCAAGCAAGCATAGTATTAACCCAAAAATGATCCACGCTTGTACTAACCTCCCACTTTTTCATACGTGCATTGAAATGTGCAAGCACAATTGTGAGAATGAAGCCATAGGGAATGGTATGAGTTTTGAAGCTATTTATAACCCTATCAGTAGGTCTGGGAGGGTTTCCTGTTCAGATGGAAGAACAGGTTCATCTATATTTTTTCCCAAATTGAACCAACCCCCCAGCAGCTTCGCCAGACCCACTTCCCCCTATTTTGCTCATACTCTCTTCTATTTCAGTAAATTCCTCTCCCCCCAAACAACCATTGCACCAGTTTCTTTTGTTAGACCAACAGGAGTGGGTGAAGAATCAACCACTCTTGTACCCTTTCCCCTCACAGTACTCCTAGCACCCTTGCTCTCTTTTTTGTTTCCCTTTTTATTTTTACCTCCAACTTCTCTGGATTCTTTAGTCTCAACACCTGCTATAGATCCTACCAGCACAAATCTATTCTCCAAATTTGCAGCAACTTCAGAAATTGTCTCAGGAGTAACTTTAGAATCAGAAGATACATGTTCAGTTTCGGAAGACCTACTTTCTTCCCCCTTAGTAGCAGACTTAAATGAATCTTCAAATTTCTAGGATTCTTCTTCCCTACCTACTTTCAATTGCTTGTTTATTTTCTTGATCTGCTCTCCTTCAGCGACAATCTTACGAGCCATCATCTTTACTCTACTTTTCTTAGAGATTGGTGTTGTAGAAGGTGTGGAAGTGGTTTCCTATGGTGGTGATGAAGGATTTTCAGAGGTGTTCGACATATCTGGGCTAGGGTATGGAAGAGAAGATAATAAGAGTGTGTTTGGAAGATGAATAAAGAATGAGAGTTTTTGACAGCTTGAGAGAGATGAAGTAAGGAATACACTAAAGCTGATCAATATACAGGGGAATAATTGATGGGGTAACTACATCTTTTCAGTCTCTTTGAAGTTTAATTAAACTGAAATTTAGTTTTGAAGGGACGTTGGAGTGTATCCCTAGAATCTAGATACTTCCATTCGGTTGGGACTCTTTTGAATGGGACTGGTTCACTTGTAACGGATAAGTCCAAAGGAGTTTGGTATTTGGTAGGACTCTGCTCATGATCCAAATATAGTTATTTCAAATTATGCAGAGTGTAGAAAACATACCGTGTTATCTTGATGAACCAGGTTCTTCACTGATAATTCTCTTGTGTGAGTCTAAATTTGCCAAAATAGAAAAAAAATCGTTAGTGATTAATGAGTCATTTTAACACATGGCACAAGAGTATACTATGGAAAGTATGAGACTGAGCAAGATTTAATCTAATTATACAATTTACATACTTTCTAACCAAATTTTTTCAATATTTTTTTTCATTTTTTTTCCGTTTAACCTTGAACTGGTCTTTTTAGGTGATCTTAATCATCCCTAATTCCAACTTGTTCCTCTCAAAGTGATCTCTACTTAAGGCTTTTGTGAATATGTCAGCAATTTGCTTAGTAGCACAAAATTCCATAGTGGCCAAGCCTTTCTCATAGTTGTCCCTCAAAAAATGGTGCCTAACATGTATGTGCTTAGTTCTTTTATGATGAACCGGGTTCTTTGTCATACTAATAGCACTAGTGTTATCATAAAAAATAGGGATGCAACCAACTTCAATACCAAAATCCATCAACTGTTGCTTGATCCAAAACAATTGAGCACAATCATGAAGCAGCAGCAACATACTTAGCTTCAGCAGTAGATAAGGCCATTGAATTTTGCCTTTTGGTAGCCCATGACACAAGACATGAACCAAGGAAGTGTACCATACCTGAGGTGCTCTTCCTATCCACAATGAAACCTGTATAATAAGCGTCAGCATATCCCACTAGGTTAAAATTACTACCTTTTGGATACCAAATGCAAAGATTAGTGGTGCCTTTCAAGTATCTCAATATTCTCTTGACAGCAGTCAAGTGGGACTTCTTTGGATTTGCCTGAAATCGAGCACAAAGACCTATACTGAAAACAATGTCAGGTCTGCTAGCAGTAAGATACAAAAGAGAACCAATCATTCCCCTATACAACTTCTGATCAACAGATGAACCAGGTTCATCTATATCCAATTTCGTGGATGTTGCAATAGGAGTGTCAATTTCTTTGGATGTTCTTTCCTGGTTTTGTTACTGAGGAATAGGTTCATGGACAGGTTCCCTCGAGGTTTGAGGATCAGTTCCTCTCTAGTCAGTTCCTCTCTAGTCAGTTCCCCCTGTCATGTTGCCCTGGGTGGAAGGACCTGTTCCATTACCTGTTCCTTCATGTGATGCATCTTCAGGCTGGATTGTGGTTTCACCATTTGAATTTTTTATCAGCCCAATATCTTCATTATCTTATTCCTGCCTCAGAAAGAATGTTAGTTTTTTTTAAAAAAAACTAACATATAACTTTTTTCTACACACATAGTTCTTTTACTGTATATCTTATAAGCTTTACTATGTGAAGAATATCCCAAGAATACTCCCTCATTACTTCTGGGATCATACTTACCTAGGGAGTCTTTGCCACTATTGTGCACAAAGCACTTGCATCTAAATGCCCTGAGATGGGATATATTTAGCTTTCTCCCTTTAAGTGACTCATAGGGAATCTTCTTAACAAGAGGTCTAGTCATGCAACTATTTATGATGTAGCATGCAAAAATTTAGCAAACTTAGTATTTTCAAATTCAGTTCCATGATCAGACCTAATTGATGCAAGATGATTACCTAGTTGTTTCTGAGTTTTTCTAACAAAAGAAGTAAACATGTCAAATGCTTCATCTTTAGATGTTAAAACCAATGTCCAAGTAAACCTAGAGTAATCATCAACAAGCACCATCACATATCTTTTACCACCACTGCTTAATGTTCTCATTGGACCACAGAGATCCATATGGACCAGTTCCATCGTCTGGTGATGCGTACCATTTTCTTGCATTTAAAAGAGGATCTTACCTGCTTCCCCCTTGCACAAGCCTCACAAACTTTGTCTTCCTTGAACTTGATGTTAGGCAGCCCTATCACCAGATCCTTGGAGACTAATTTGTTGAGTTGACTCAGACTTGCATGTCCAAGTCTCTTGTGCCAAAGAAGGGGATCATTGTCCAACACACTTAAGCAAGTGAGTTCACTTTCTGAAAGTGTGGACAAATCTACAATGTATGTATTGTTTACTCTTTTTCCCTGCAAAACAATCTTGTCAGTGGTAAGATTAATCACAAAATATTTGGTAAAGGTGAATGCTACCAAGTTACCTCTATCACATAATTGTGATACACTGATTAGACTGTACTTTAGGCCATCTATCAAGTAGACATTCTCAATAGGGTGAGAATCAGTCTTACCTACCTTTCCAACCCCAATGATCTCACCTTTCTTCCCATTTCCAAAGGAGACGTTACCTCCTTTAAGGTCCTCAAGTGAAAGGAACTGGTTCTTACTTCCTGTGATATGCTTTGAACAGCCACTATCCATGTACCATATTTGGCTGATCCCCTTCACTTGGACCCGCAAAAGGAAATCAAGGGTTAGTCTTAGGAACCCAAACTAGTTTGAGTCCCTTTCTATAGGCAAAAGGGTGAATCAGATTCTTTTTAGCCCATCCTGGCAGCCTATTTTTCCCTTGAACAAATTCTTTATTCTTTTGACTAGCCTTTTCTTTTGCAATACATTCACTTTTATAGTGACTAGTTTTACCACAGTGTGTGCAAATTATGTTCTCAGGAAGTGTGAGGTACTTGCTTTTGGGATCCCACTTAGGTGCAGGGGTCCCATATCCAAGGCCTCTCTTATTGCTACTATGGTGTTCATGTAGCCATGAAAGTGCATCGGAGGACCTATTCCATTTACAGGTTCTGTCTAGCTCGTGCGTAACCTTGTTTAGATCCTCCTTAAGGACTCTTATCTGCTCATCTCTTTTGTACAACTCATCTTTCATTTTTCCTACATTTTCTTCTAAAGTGAGTTGTGTGTGATCAGCTTTCTTTTTACTAGTTCCTAATTTCAATTTTAAATTTTCAGATCTAAGCTCTAGGACAGTGGTGTCAAGTTCATGAACCTGGTCCTTTAACTCAGCATTTTTACTTTCACTTTCACTAGCCCTAAGTTCCAGATTTTTGCACTTAGCTTTCAAAATCACACACTCCTTAGACAACTGTTTCTTTTCATTGTTTAGATCCTCAGATTCATCAATGAAATCCAAGAGTAACTCAGATAGCCTTTCTTTAGACAAAAATTTAATCTTGTCTTTGAGATGAATTATACTTACCTCAGGTTCCTCATCGGATTCTCCAATTGCCATAAGTGCTTGTTCATCTCCATCTTCATCCTCTGAGTCCTCATCTGAGCTTTCTCCCCAGGCAGCAACCATAGCCTTTGTTGATCCTTTGTTTTTCTTGGGTTGAACCTGTTCCTTCTTCTTGTTCCTTCGTTCAGCTCTTTCCTTCTTCCATTCAATTTCCCATTGAGGGCAGTTTTTTATGTGGTGATCATTCTTCCCACACTTGTAACAACCCTCATTGGTTTGTTTTTCATGAACCCTTTGTTTGTTGTAGCTTCCATTTCTTGAAGGACCATTTCCTCTCATTAGGTACTTCTTGAAATCCTTTGTGATCATGGTCATTTCATCCTCCTCTAGATCAGCACCTTCAGTGATTCTGAATGGCATGCTCCTTTCCTTCCTAGGTGCATCCATCTTCATGGTTTGCCTTCTAAGTTCATAGGCAGTGAGATTTCCAATTAGCTCATCCACCTTAAGAGTGGCAATGTTTTTTGATTCCTGAATAGCAGTGATTTTGCTCTCCCAAGAGACTGGCAGAACCCTTGTCAAAATCTTCTCAACTTTGTCTTCTTCAAGAATAACCCTTCCAAGAGACTTAAGTTCATTTGTCAGTGTGGTGAACCTTGTATACATCTCTTGGATGGTTTCCCCTTCCTTCATGGTGAAATTCTCATATTGAGAATACAGCAGTGTTCCTCTGGACCTCTTCACTTGAGGTGTTCCTTCATGAGCCACTTGTAGAGTGTCCCATATCTCCTTGGCAGTGGTACAACTTTGAATCCTGCTGTACTCGTCTGGACCTAGTCCACACACAAGCCATTTCTTGGCCTTGGCATTCTTTTCCCATTTCTTCAAATCTTCAGCAGTGCAGTCAGCTCTTGTCTTTGGCACGTCCACTCCTTCAGCATTCTTCTTTGTAGTAGCTAGGGGACCATTAGTGACTATGTCCCAGAGTTCATAATCTTCTCCTATGATGTGGTCTCTCATTCTGTTCTTCCACCAAGAATAGTACTGACCATTAAAGAGTGGAGGCCTAGCAGTGGATTGTCCTTCCCAGTTTCCAGGTGGTGCACTCTTCTTGATCTTTTCCTAAGGTGTTAGCCTCTTCAAGGATAACCTGCTCTGATACAAATTGATGTTTTAAGCGTCAACACCACACAAGATGGGGGGTGACTTGTGTGGTACCCAATTTTCGCAATAGAAGAACCTGGTTCTTCTAGGTGTTCCAACTACTGCTATTTGCGGAATAATAAATACATAAAATAAAGAACACAAAGATTTTTATGTGGAAAACACCTAGCTCAAAAGGTGAAAAAACCACAACCTACTACTCAGTAGGATTTTCCCAAACTTCCACTAAAATCACTGAGCCAAAACAACATTTACAAAAACTCTTTGTAAACCTAAGGATTAACTCTAATCCCATTGTAGCAACCAACCTCTAACTGTTGCGACAACTTCATGTTAACTCTAACTTGAAACTCAAAGTACCTATTACAATTGCTTCTAGGTAAAGCTGAAATATACAATATGAAAACACCTACTACAATTGAACTAGAAATAAAGAAAGACACATAAAACTCTTTATGGAGCTGGTTCTTCAATCTGGTTCATGTAGCTTCAGGTTTGCACACTTGAATCGCACACGAACTGCTTGCAAAAAGCCTTGCTATTTTGCTCTCAATTCATGTTTAACTTCTGCGTTTTTGTGCAACTATTTAATGTGAGAATATCCTGCAATTTATAGAGTTAGTAGATGAAGAAATAACTAGAGTTTTGATGCAACTCTTCCTTGGTGGAAGAGTTCTAGTTGATTTCAACTTCTAACTCCTTCCCAATCTTGAATTGTGTTCTCTTTGATTAAGGACTCCTTCTCCTTATCAATTATGCAACCTTTTCGATCAGAAGATATTAAATACACCAAGTTAAGCTTATCTCCTTCACGTGCAACTCACATGCTCGAATCTGCCCGTTTTTGTGTACCTGAGTGATGGACCTGGTTCATCCTGAGTTCCTTTGTCAGTCTTCAATACTAACCTTTAATTGGGCCAACATAGGCCCACATATTGCCCTGTGGACTGAATCAGCTACACCATGTACTGTTTGAGTTCAAAATGCCCTGTGATATCAGGCTTCACAATAGCCTGAGTCATATTAGCAAGATTGGGCCTTGCGTCTTCAATCACCGCACGCTCTTCATTACCTGCCATCTCTATTGGCCGTGGTTGAACTACGATGTCCAACTCTCCTTCTATTCTAGTTCTAGCTTCGACTTCCCTCCTCACTCTGTGAAGTGTTCGTTCAATTTCAGGATCAAGAGGAAGGAGATTGTTTGCGCTTCTACTCCTCCGGATTCAAGAGAAGAGCCTGCGTTAACACAAACAAGGCAAACTGAAAATTAAAACTTGAACAAATAAGTAATAAAAGCTTAACTCAGTCAAGTTGCTAATTTCTAAGTCCACGGCAACGGCGCCAAAAACTTGTTGCGACAAAAAAACACACACGCAAGTGTACGTGGTCGTCAAGTAATAGAATAGTGATTAGAGTATCGTTCCCACGAAGACTTATAATTAACTTTTGACTGATTCGAACTCAAATAACTTATCGATTCAAGAGATTTCTCACAAAATATATAAGTGACTAATTTACTACCTAAAATTATCAAGCAATGAATTAACTAGAAATCAACCGAAACAAATAGCAATTTCGAATAACAATTAGTAGGAGAGAATATTCCAGGGTCACGGGTTAGCTAATAATCGTGTTGCGTTCTTGGCTTACTAATTGATTTATCCGGATTGTTGATTAACAAGGTTGATATTACTCATAAGAATCTGTCGAATCCTTACTCGCCTATTCAAGTTAACTTAATGCCTATATGTCTATGGAATTAAGTTTAACAAGAATGCATTTACAATTCCTGTATTTCAACCAAGCAAGGCAATTAGGTATATGTCTATCCTAATTGCGAATCCGTTCCCTGATGCCCAGGTTTAAGAACTTGCTCTATTTAATTCTATATGCAATCTAGAGTTCCCACTTTCGAGTTCAACTCTAGATTCGTAGATAGTATTTCACTGTTAGCTACTTAACAAAATAATTAAAAACAGAATTAAATAAACAGCCTAATATGAAAAAATCAACTTCGTCAAATTAAACTTCAAACATCAACATTCATGTTTCACCCACGACCCTAGAACAATAGGGTCATAGCCACTCATGTTCATACAATCATCAAAAATAATATTTTCAAACATAAAATCAATGAGTACTAGAAAAGTGATGGAAGAATTGATCAAATCCGTGCTCTCGAGTGTTTTGCCCTTTTTGTTCTCCTCTCAAAGTCACATTCCCCCCTTCATAATAGATTTAGGTTGGCTTTTATATCAGATGGGGGCGTCTTGGGGTTAAAATAACCGAGTCCTAGTCGAAACAGGACAACTTTGCGTTCCAAGCGTCCAGGGCAGCGTAGGGCGCTAGCCCTGGCGCCCAAACTTTTTAGCTTCTGTAAATTGCACCACAGCCAGCGCCCCACGCTGGCTGTGGCCCTCAAATTTCACTTTTTGCTTTTTCTTCCCAATTTCGCTCCAATTCGCGCCATTTCGTCCCAAATTGCATCCGAATGATTCCTACACATAGAAATACCACAAATGAGCACAAATCATCATATTAAACATCTCAAATCATCGAAACATGAGCAAAATGCGAGGCGATATATATCAAAATATACATACTTTAAGCCGATTATCATCTCGCCGCGTGTGCAATAGTAAAATGCCCGCCTTGTCTAACCACACGCGCATCAATAATTATTCCACTTTGCCTTGCTACATGCGCAAACCCAACATATATAGCTCGCCTTGTCTTGCCGAATGTGCAAATATCAATAATAACAATAGCACGGATAAATCACGTGCGAATACCCCGACAATCCTCTGAAAAATTCTACATGTGCCAAAACACAACAACACAACATAACAACTTGCACCATATATGCCCATATGCCATAATATTTCCATATCAACAATACCAATACCACAATAATACATAGCTCACGGCTCAACAACACTAAGCACAACAATAATAAAACATGAGTACGGTAAGTAGATCAACACAAGAATTACAACAACACAATGAAACGAAAAAATAGACTCAGCAGTGAAGGAGATAACATGTAACAATGACTACAAGTACGGATAAATCAACAATAAAAGGGGTAACATGAAATGAAACTTCAATTAAGAATAACTCGACAATAAAAGAGGTAGCATAACAATAAAAGCATATATGAGTAAGCTTGACAATGAAGGATAGAGTATGAACTAACAATTTCGAGTATATCATGTAAGAGTAAACTTAACGATGGAAAGTATAACATGATATGACAACTTCAATTAGATGCATGAAAGAAGCCTAAGAGTCTAAACCGGTCAATTTCCACATATAAGGCCGTATACACACTCTTCACCTCATATACACGTCTTTCACATAATCAAATAGTACAATTAAACTCAATCCTAAGGGGGGGAGGGTTCCCTCACACGAAGTTAGGCAAGATATTTACCTCAACTAGGCCATATTAACACTCAAAAATAGCTTTTCCTTTATAATTTACCTCCGCTCGGCTCAAATCTAACTAAAATCGACTTAATAACATCAAATAATGCAAGAGAAACCAATTCCAATAAGTAAAGGTATGATCTTTATACAATTCTCCAAAAGTCAACAAAAGTTAACCCCGGGCTTGTCCGGTCAAAACCCGGGTCCAAGGGTTGATCTTGACTACCCATAGCCCCACGAGCCCATATATGTGTTTTGTTTCAAAATCTGAGTCCAATTGACTCTCAAATCCTAAATTTTTATTTTTCAACACATAGACAAAATTTCCCAAAATTTCACTTTGATTCTCAAAATTTTGATGTTAAATCTCATATATAATCATGTAATATAGTTAGAAATTGATCAAAGTCACTTACCCAACGCTTTTAGGTAAAAATACCCTCTCCAAATCGCCTCCTACCGAGTCTAGTGTTCAAAGATATGAAAAATAGGCTAAAATCTCATCTTACAAAACATATAACCAGGTGCAGATGTCGCATTTGCACTGGGGTTCGCAGATGTCGCATTTGTGACTTAGTGTCCGCAAATGCGAATCATCGCAAAAGCGAAGATTACTTCACAAAAGCGAAGCTTTGAACAGTTTTACACACATCGCAAATGCAACAATATATGTTGCAAATGTGAAAACTGGCCTTTCGCAAAAGCGGCTAGTTGGTCGCAAAAGAGACCTCCCTACAACCCAGGCCACTGTTGCATTTGTGAGGCTGGCTTCACATACCAGTCCCCAACTTCTTCACAAATTCGGCGACTTGTTCGCAAAAGCAATAGTCGCAAATGCGTCCCTTATCTCGCAAATGCGAGATCAGAAACACCAGCAATTCTGAACCTTCTACAAAGCTCTCTGGAACGCGTCCGAAACTCACCCAAGCCCTCGGGGCTCCAAAACAAACATTCACAAGTATAAAAATATTATACAAACTCTCTCTCATGATCAAAACACCAAAATAACATATAGAACCATGAATTGAACATCAAAATGCATGAAAATTTATATTGAAACTTAAAAACTTCTAAAAACACAACCACGCGCCCAATTCTTATCAAATCAATTCGGAATAACGCCAAACTTTCTAGACAAGATCCAAATAGCATAACATACCTATTTCAAGTCCCAAAATCAAAATCCGAACCTGATAACCATAACGTCAAACCATAGTCAAACCTAAGGAATTTCTAAACTTTCAAATTGCTAAGTTTCGACAAAAACATGCCAAATCAACCTAGGGAACTCTGAATTAAATTTCGGGCATACACCCAAGTCCTATATCATAATATGAACCTATCGGATCCATCAAAATATCGTTCCGGATTCGTTTTCATAAAAGTCAAACCTCGATCAATATTTCCAACTTAAGCTTCTTAAATGAGAATCACTCATCCACATCAATCCCAAAACATTCGAAAATCGAATCCGACCGTACACGCAAGTCATAAATACACAATATAAAGCCATTCAAGACCTCGAACCATTGAACGGAATATTAAAGCTCAAAACGACTGATCGGGTCGTTACATTAGTCTTTAGGCAGTACTATGACTTGATTTGGATACTGTGTTTCTTGCTGTCATGCTTTATATTTTCGTATGACTATTTGAACTCCTTGAATCATGCTAGAGATCATGTGTAGGTGTTGATTCGTGTTGTGCATGATATTTACTATCATATGGCGTATCTGCCTGATCTGAGCAGTAGTTGTATACTCACACATGCATACACCTTAACATGTTATCTTCTTCAATCCATGAGGATGTGATGTGATATCCATTATTCATATACATGTACTCTTGTATATGCTTTCTGTTTGATGGATTGGATTAATAACATGTGAGTGGTCCGTGCGGCATAAGTTATTAAGGCACGTGAGATGTCTGTGCATGTCTTATTATTACGACATGTGAGTTGTCCGTGTGGTTATAGCACATGAGTTGTCCATGCAGCGTGTCGATAAGGATCCATCCCCCTAGGGTCACCCTCTTATGTTTCTCTCATGATGGTGTACATGCAAGACGTGAGAAACTGCTGGGTTTCTGGTTGACGTGGTTTATGGAAAATTGATCCTTAGTAGGACTTTGCATCTCTTCTCTATTTGCAAACTCCTTGGATGTATACATGATTTTTCTACATATCTTATCTATATGCTAAGTCCGGAATGTATACATGCCATTGTGCATATCTTCTCTATGTGCTGCCTTACTTGATGAGATAATTCATGGTACATATCTTCTCTATATGTGAATCCATGTGAAATGACTTGTTTAATCATGTATATCTTCTTTATATGCAACTCTAGAAGGATTATTTGATGTCTCGTGCATAAAAACTAAAAAAGATTTTAGCATATCGTAAGAAATATATATAATATAATTTTTTTTAAAGTCTAAGTAAAAATTTGATTTCTTTCTCGCATTGAGGGGGGAAGTAGTGCCCTCCTATATTTAGATTTGGAAAGTACCACATACCAAAGGTGGCCAATATTTATAAAAAAATAAATGACTCTTTCACTCGAAAAGGCTTGACCAAAAAGGAAGAATATTGTCATGGTAAAGTATACGAGGCGCCTGTAAAGTTTAAGGGCTCATTTGGTACGAGGATAAGGGATTAATTCTGGAATTAAATTTGAAATAAGTATATTCCACGTTTGATTGGAATAAAATTATAATATAACTAATCCCGTAATAATTAATCCCGCAATAATTAATTATGGAATAATTTATTTCCCAACTAAACGACCGCTAAATTTCTAAGTATTCCTCTAACATATATTTTTAATTACTAGTTGTTCTCGTAAGTCATTGTATGAATATAATATATTACTAGTTGTTCTCATAAGTCTTTGTATGAATATATGAAGGAGCTCATATATTGCCACGTGGACTACCACGCCGACAAAATTTTAAAACCAGCTGCAAACCTACAGGGACATCAAAAACCACAAATTGATAAGAGACTCAACTTAATTTCCGTTGACCAATTCACCCTTTCATTTCTCATTTCTTTTTTCCCTTCATGAAGCCCTTTAATTAGTTAGAGAATCCCCAGAATCAATCCCACTTCTATTGGTAAAGAAAGTATCCAAAATAAGTGATTTTTTGGTTTTTTTCTTGTGGTCCAAAATAAGTAATTTTTTCAGATTTCAAGAATGAATTAATTATTTTTTTCCTACATTGTCCTTGGAGTAAATAGTGTTGGAATATGTGTTAGGAGTGTTTATGTGAGATAGTAAAGGTTAATATGGTCAATTCTATTGCTAATTAATGTTAAAAGGTGAATTTCTTAATCTGTGTGAAAACATCCAAAAAATCACTTATTTTGGACCGGAGGGAGTATGATTTATGGTAGAGCTTAAGATAGAGGAAAAAGTACTTTCATTGTTGAGTTTAAAATTAAAAGACGAGTCTTAATATGAAAGTCATCATGAGCCAAGTCAACTATCAAAATTAATATATTTCATTTAGAAATAAAAAAATTAAAGCGGGTTCTTCTATCTAAAAATAAATACTACATTAAATATTAAGGAAATAAGAGAAATATTATAATTCGCCCAAATAAGAATCAAAAGTAGATTAAATAAATTTGCTTGAGTTAAAATGTTTGAAATAAAGATACGATTTAAGAAGCTAATGGAGGAGGAAGATATATAACTAGGAATGCTTTGATTAGTAGATAGCTTCAAGTAGAAAATTATCAATTTTCATTACGATATTCTATATTGTCTAGTAAACATGATTAAGTTTTATTTATTATCATTATCAATATTAAAAATTTAAATCTCATGATTAATGACTTGTTTCAATTCGCAACTAGATACTTACTATCAATCAATGTTCTCTCCATTGAAAATCAAAATAAAACTATCAATACTTGTTCGTGTTAACTTGGAGATACGTCACGTTTTATGCTTAAACAAAATAGATTACAATCTAATTTCAAAATTAAAAGCTTTACAATAATTTTTGTCTAATCTATTAATCCTCCTTGTACTATCATGTTATTTATTAAAAATTCAAAAGGAAAAAAAATAATTCAAGCTCGTGATACAGTGATTCATATACTTTAGCATTTTATCACGTATCTAAGTTCAATTAACATTGACAAAAATAAATATTCCAAAACTATTTCCCTAGTGTGAAAAAGAGCCTCTGAAAACACAAACTCATTAAATGAAAAAATATCCCAAACAAAAACAATTCCCAGGGCACTTCTGTAAATTTAGTAGAATTTTAAGTTTTTTCTTTATCTAAAACCAAAGAGATTGCTATGAAAAGTCCTCTCATTCTCTCTCTTCGTTCCTAAGCCACTCTTCTCCTTTTCTCTCAGATCCACAGCTCCAACAAAATTTTTCATCGCAATGGCATTGAAACCTCTATATACTCTCTCTACGATCTCGTGAATTTTCACTTCGGTAGGTAGTAGAACATTCTAGAAGTGTCAATATATACGCCGTTCATTTGGTCGGTACGGAGTAGTGTGAATGGGAGGAGTACCGTCAACACCGAGTTTCAATGGTGGCGCGCGGCCGCAGGACACGGCGGAGTATCTAATTGAAGCATTTATTGGAGAGAAATCGTTTCCGCTTGCTTCGGATTACTGGCAGAAGCTTCTAGAACTTCCTCTTCATCTCCATTGGTCCTCCAATCGTGTTCAACAAGCTTGCCTCCTCTTCGGTACTTAACTTATTTGCATTTTCTAATTTTTTTGTAAGCTTTAATGCTTTTTATATGTTAAATTGTTCATGTCCTTGTTTATTTATTGAATTTTGCTAACCAAAAAAATAAGTTATCTAGATATATTGTAATGTTAGTTCGCATTTGAAGTGTTGTTAGAAAACGTTATTTGATTATTCTAGTTGATGTCAGAAGATTTCGGAATACCGTATGCTAGTTTGCGTTGCTAATAAGGTTGTGTGCTTTTTAATAAGGTGCATTATATGTGGATTGGGGAAAGTGAGTGAGTGAATCGTGGCTGTCGCAGTTGTTGAGGTACTTTATCAGGTTGCAAAATAGCTAAACTTAACAGAAATGGAAAGAAAAAAATAAATTCATACCACTGTTTTGCAAAGTCACGTGACTCCTGTGTTAGCTGAAAGCCTGAATCTTATGGTTTTGTGTTACAAAGTGCAGACTTCAGAAATCTGTCCTACAAAAATGGTAAAGATAAGTAAAATGAGTAAATAAATGTGATCTTTGTATACAAATATTGGTGTTGGTAGTTTGCTCCTTTTTTAGGATTTGGAAAGGTTTTAGTGTCTATACTAGTTGTGTAGCCACTTATATCTGAAGCCATTCATCAAATTTGCCACTTGGTGGAGCTCTAGCTGAATATTCTTATGCTCATGCGTACTCTATTTAAAGTGGACACTAGCCTAGTTGTCTCTCAATCCTAAAATTTGAACTGGTGATAATTTTAGATGTAAAATTGACGTCTATGACATTGATCCCCTCAGAGGCAGGTCCAAAATTTTAATTTGATGGATTCAACATTTGAAAACTTACCATTGAGCCTAATGCACTTCTGGGATTATGGTTTTGAAATTTAATAATTGTTGAAGTTTAGTAATTTTTAGAGATGCTGTGTCTAAAATGCTCGGTTCGGTTGAACCCAAAACAAACATGCTACATCGGCCTCTGGATCCCCTCAGATGATCTTTTAGAACTTTTTAAATACAAAAGTCTATTGGTTCTGATTTGTCCATTTGCGCTTCCCAAGAATCGAAGAAAGAATCCTCTTAACTAAAATTTTCAAAAAGAATCGTGTTGTCTGTTTGATATGGAAGAATTTGCAACTTAGAGTATTTTCCATGTCTAAATTTCCTTCAAAACTGAATAATTATATATCAAATTACTAGCCAAATCTGTCAAATTACTAGCCAAACTGAATAATTTTTTCTTGGGATGACGAGGTCAGAGTTATGATCTTCTAAATACCATCTGTTTTTTGTTGCAGCTCAGAACAATTGTTATACAAGGCATCTTGCAAAAATATTAATTCACCTGTCCTGGTGTTTGCAAGAGTGTGTTTCTACATCTGATGTATCTTCATCAGCTTATGTGAAAGCTCTCAATGCAGTGTACATCTCATCTGTTTTTCTGAAGCACCTCATTGAGAATGCCAAAACTGACAACTTTGAAGATCTATACATGTCTCTGAATGAAAGTGAGGAAATTCCAAGTAACGTCTCTAAAGGTAATGCATTCACAACATAGTTTGTTCATTTTTCCTTAGTGGGACTTATCTGATTTTCTTATTTATATTCCCATTTCATTTTTCGGTTTTGTTCTTTCTTCTATATTTATCTCTTCTTTTTGTACTTTTGTATGTGGGGAGAGGGTGACTGGAGTATGTAGCTACTTAAAAGTGACCACTAAACTGTTTCAACCACTATGGCTGAAACAAAGCGAATAGATCTATGCTATTTGTTCGAAGATCTAATAGTGGATTCTACGCTTATCAACATCATTGCTCACAGTTCAAGATAGTATTCAGTCTAATGTATTAAAAACTTGAATGATTGTCTCCAATTATACTCCAAGTAATGATGAGGTGTTTGGTTATTAGCTTTTGGAGATATATTATTTGGGTAAATCACAAAATTCGTGTTACCTATGTATGGATGAAATTGTGCAATACCGTTGGAATGGCCGAAGGATTCTTTTAGATTCTAACTCGTAATATCTTGTATAGCTGGTTTCAGTGGGATAGCTTGCAGAAGTTGTTCTTGCAGATATTGGTCTGGTTGAGTTTTCAACATTTGGGAATCTACGTTGTTTAACCTTCTCACTTATGTTTTACCAAGATTTCAGATCTCTGGGAGTCCAAGCTCATTACTTCCTACTCTTACCACCATTTCCTCTTTCTTTTATCCTTTACAGTACAGGGTATTGAGCATCTTGTTGTGCATAGTATGCTTAATTTTCTTGGCAGAGTAGATGTAAGGTATGTTGAGCTTTGTGCAATAGGTATCTTCTCACATGGCTTGACAGTTGTTTGCCTAATAGTGTGTTGTTTTTCTGACAGCTCGGATACATATCTTCTACACCATGAGTTGCTTAATTTCATGCTTGTCGCCTTGTCAACTCAGCTTCTTTCTGGACCATCACTAGGAGCGGATGATATTCATCCTTTCTTTGATGCAGCAATGGCTCAGGTCATCTATGGTTTCTTGCAGTAGATATCTCTGAAAATATTGAAATTTTATCGATTTGCTTTTGTATTTGCTGCCAAATTCTTTGGCTAGTCATGAGCTACTTCTGAATGTACTTCTGTCTGCAGCCAACTTCTTTGGTTAATCTGGTTATTCGCAAGCTACTTCTTAACTACGTCGCACAGCTACGCTTCCCTTTGAAGGCTTCATCTTATTATATTTTTTCTGAAGGATATCAGCCAGGAGTTCTACAGAGAGTTGGCTCTGTTGCAGGTAGAGTAAAGTGATTTATTATCTCTCCCTACCCCCCCCCCCTCCCCCTCCTCTCTCTCAAACACACACACACACACACACACTCACGCTCTCTCTCGCCTGTAGCTTATCATTCCGTTCCTTTTATAGCATATTAGTATATTATGGAAGTGTGAGATATGATCTTTATATTTACTTGATTAGCGCTAATTTGGCTCCTAATCCATTACCCCTGTTTGCAATATTTCGTGGTCAAAAAAGATTCCTAGAAATGTTGAATCCCTCCAGTCACAATTCATTCACTTATTTTGTCTCTTGTTTAGTCAATGTGCTGTCCCATCATTCTCGTTGAAGCCTCTGCTTTTTCCATTGACTTGCAGCAAATCTCGTGTTACTGCCACTGAATTTCTTTGCCAGTTCAAGTAATGAAGCTTCAAAAAGCCCATTGGCAGACAGCAGTCTTAATATTTTACTCATCCTTGTTCATTACCGCAAGTGTCTTAGCATGGATCGTTTGAAAGATAAAATCGACTACAGCAGTCCAGATTCGCTTCCAAAGGAAGAACCCTTCTTCGAGAATCCTTACTGCAAGGCCCTTGAGAATGCTCGGGATATTGAATGTTAGAACAATTGTTTTTTTGTTTAGTGTCCCTTTTGCTACTTCATGAATTTTATTAATGATTCTAAGCTTGTTTGTGTTCTCTCAAGCAGTTGATCGCGTAGATGTTGAGGGGAATGCACTTAATGGTCTGGTTGTGAGATTACCCTTTGCTTCTCTTTTTGATACCCTTGGCATGTAAGTGTCAGCCTATCTTACTTGTTGATCTAAGGTGACAACAAGATGTTGTATACAATTAATTACAATAATAGTTCCTTTTTTTATTTAAAAAAATTGGCTATGCATGAGAAGTTTCTTGGGTGACCCTTTACTTGCCCGTTGCGGAGAAGAGGTTTTATCATTTTGACTTTCTTTTTTTTATATTCGTGGTGTTCGCGCCAAATTGCGTACACCTCGACTAATTCCACTCCACTGGGATTTGTAGATTTGTATCTAACACTTCATTGACTACTGGGCCACACCCTTGGTCCCAAATTGAAATCTGGGACCTCATGGTTCTCAACCCACTTCATTGACCACCGAGGCTTTGACAGATGGGAAGAAATGACACTTCATGATGCTAAATGGTTATCATTTTGACTTTTAGTCAATCCTTTAGGTCTGTTTAAAGTGAAAGACCTTAAAAACTACTTCCACGTTATGGTCTGATAGCATAGAAAATGTGTATTTGGACATTTGACGATACAATTGTTTGCTGAGACATTATTTGGCTCTGGTAATGAGTGGGCTTGCAACTGTGTTTCCAGGTGCTTGGCTGATGAGACTTCTGTACTTCTGCTTTATTCACTCGTTCAAGGGAATTCCGATTTTCTTGAGTATGTGTTGGTGCGGACTGATCTGGATACACTGGTATGCACAGATGATTTAAATTATATGTTTATTTCTTGACTGAATAATGGTTGTTGCTTGTGGATATCATTTCCGCCAGTCACTTTATAAGGAAATCAAGAGAAGACATAACGGATAAGGAGTGTATTAATCAAATAAAGTATAAAGTAGCTACTTGTAGTTTGATCTTTGCAACTGCTTTCACAACAAGTTTCCTTATTTATGGATTTGATATCTTAAAAAAATAAAGATAATTGGGATTACTATCCTTGGTTAGAAGATGCTAAATTTTTTCCACTGTTTTTCTTATTCACTTTCCAACTGTTCTCGCATTAGTAATTATAATTTCTTGCCTTGAACTTGAGCTTTACTCTAGGTTTTCCCTTGGTTACAACTTAGAATCTTACTGTCTCTGTATAAATCAACAGTTGATGCCTTTGCTAGAAACACTGTATAATGCACCAAGGAGGACATCCAATCAGATATATATGGTGCTGATTATTCTTCTTATACTTAGCCAAGATTCCTCATTCAACGCCAGCATTCACAAACTGGTAAATACAGAATCTCCCTGGAGTTTTGACATTTAAGCCATGGACTGTCTTAATTTCACATCTTTCTGCAGGTGCTACCCTTTGTTCCATGGTACCAAGAGCGGGTTCTTCATCAGACATCTCTTGGTTCTCTTATGGTCATAATTTTGACGAGGACAGTGAAATACAACCTATCTAAGTTGCGGGTATGATATAAAATGTCTGTCAGTTTATTGTTCCACGTTCTTTGTTTCATGCTCTCTCTCTCTCTCTCTCTCTCTCTCTCTCTCTCTCTCTCTCTCTCTCTCTCTCTCTCTCTCTCTCTTTCAGTTTTTGGTTTTTGGGGGTGGGGGGGGGTTTGGGTGGGTGGGTTGGTGTTGTGCCTTAATTTTACCTTCGGCAGTTCCACCATATATGCTGTTAGTTTTTTATTTATTTTCAATTCTGAAGTCTCTCATTGCATGTTCTGGATGCCATCTTTTATTGGTATGTTAAACATTGGAATATTGATTTTAGAAAGTTCCGCTTCTTTTTTATTTGTTATTTTTCATTTGCAAAGTCTCTTACACCTGCTCCGGGTGCCATTCTTCGCTGGGATGTCAAGAGTGGGAATGCAAATTGGATTCGGAATACGCACTAATGGCTAGTTTTGGGAAATTTCAGTAGTAATGCATATAAATTAAAGAAGCTAATGTATTTAAGGATTATGAAATAACTTTTTCTATGAAGGAGAGTTATGATTTAGCTTGAAAGCATGAAACGACACATCTGTGATATGCAAGAGAAATATCAATAAGTTACTTCTCCTAAATGGTCTAGATATTTCTAAATGTTTTCTTTTCATAAGCAGAGGAAAGAAGCTTATTAATGAAGGTTCTTAATAAAAAAAGCAAAAAGAAGCTTATTAATGAACGAAAAGTGTACAGCTAGTCATCCAGATTGATGATGTAAAGTAGGCCAATAGCACTGCTGAAAGCGTTACTATTATATCTGAGGTTTCAAACATTGACAAAACTTTGTATGTTGTGTTACTAAAATTTGGCTAGTGAACTTTTCGAGTCAGAATTCTCATGTCTCCCTTCAGACGTGAATGTCACTGGTTTATTTTTAAATTTCTGAAGAAGTTGAGGGTGTAATGAAAACCATTGCAGTGGTTAAAGCATTTAAGCTTATCTTTCTGCATATCTGAAGTTAAACTGATTCTGAAAAAACGAAACTACGCTAACTAGGCCCTATTGAAAAAGGTTTTGAGACTTATTTCCCCACCCCCTCTTCCCCAAAAAAAAAATTAAGAAAGGATACAAAAATAGGATGATGAAGGTATGAGTTGCATCTCGCAACTGTTAAGACATCTGTTTGCCAACATCTTTGAAGCTGTGCCTACTTTGTATTATCGCACCTGCTTATGTTTTACAGTGAACTGTTACGTATATCCTCATCAGACCATATCGACATGAGGCAGTATTTCTACTGATCTACTGATACATCAATTGAATTGCTATACTGTTCAATTCGGGTAGAGCAATACAACTAACATGGAATGAACCCTTGCTTCTGTTTGAGTATGGGTGTCATAATTAATATTCCTCCTCTTTTTGTACTTACCAATGAAGTTACTCTGGTGATTGGTAATTTGGTGATGAAGTTGATCGAACCCTGAAAGCTGACTTCAAGCATGTGTTTTCTGATGCATTTAACAGGATGTTTATCTTCATACAAATTGTCTTGCAACTTTAGCAAATATGGCACCTCATGTCCATCGCCTAAGTGGTTATGCATCACAACGATTGGTCAGCCTATTTGACATGCTTGCACGCAAGTAAGTTTCTTGTTTCTTGTGTCTGCTGGTGAGTTCTGAGATTTTTAGGTTGGTCAATTGTTGTTTTGAACTTGATCTATAAATTAGGTACAACAAATTGGCAGAGATAAAAAATGATAAGATGCATGTGCCCAATGGTGAATCAAAGGAAGGAGATAGTCTCCAAGAAGACATGGTACTTCGCACTTGGCTTTCAGCATCATCGAGTCTTTCTTTTTTAATTGCTGTCTGCTAGCATAATTGGTACTTGGTAGCATTGAAGTTCTTCAAATATATTTGCAGGCAGCTGAGCTTCATATTTATACCGACTTCCTAAGAATTGTTCTTGAGATATTAAATGCAATTCTGACCTATGCCTTGCCACGGAATCCTGAGGTATCAGTACTTTCAATCTTCTATCAGTTCATGAGGATTCTTTGCTTGTTGCAGCTTTTTAAATACATTCCAAAACTGGCAGGTTGTTTATGCAATTATGCACAGGCAGGAAGTCTTTCAGCCGTTCAAAAGTCATCCACGATTCAATGAACTGCTTGACAACATATTTATGGTGTGCTTATTCATTTGTGCATTTGCAGTTCATAGGTTTTTGAAAAAGGGTTTTCTGGAAGTGGGACTTGCTTTCTATTCATTGTAAACTGTTAGGTAGTGTAGTCTGGAAGGCAAAATGACTTTGTGATTATGTTATTTTAAGGTCTTGGACTTCTTCAACAGTCGCATGGATGCACAAAAGATGGAAGGAGAATGGTCTGTAGAGAAAGTATTGCAAGTCATTGTTGTTAATTGCCGATCTTGGAGAGGTGATGGAATAAAGGTATTAGTTTTGCCAACTTATGATGAGTTGCTTGTATCTGATAATCATATTCTGACATAGATTTTGTTTACACCGTAGATGTTTACCCAATTGCGTTTCACATATGAACAAGAGAGTCATCCTGAGGAGTTCTTCATTCCGTACGTGTGGCAGCTGGTTTTGTCTCGAAGGTTGGTTTTTATAACAAAACATATGCTCTTTGTCAGAATATGCTTTAACGCCATGTTCTTTCCCATGTTTTATATTTTTGTTCTCTCAATGTTACTTTTTGAAACATGTAATAAGCTGATTAAGTCTAATACCATTCAAGTGGAAACATCCTCTTTACCTATTTCATTTGTGGCGGTGAATGTAGATATTTCCAATCTGTAATTGATTTGTTTTCTTCGTTTTTTGGCAGTGGTCTTAGCTTTTCTCCTAGCAGCATAAATCTTTTCCCAGTTGATGCTCCTCTCGATGTAAGTATGATTGCTTTTCATTCTTGATTCAACCCATACGCCATATGGTCCTGGTAGGTTGGGGGATTTTGATGGATGTCATGATATTTTCTTGACCAAGTAAGAAGGTTTTCTTTGTTGAGCCTGGATCTATGTGCACTGGCCTTCTCTGTTTAATGCTTTTTCTTGTCTAGTTCCACTCCCCCCCCATCCCCCTCCCAGACACACCCGGTCCAAAGCAAACTCTTGTATGCTTGCCTGCTCTTAGAGACTGTCAATCATCATGATTAAAATCATATGTCCACAGAAGATGACACAAGCTTGTTTTAGTGGAATCTCACATATGAAGACAGTCTGTTCAGAATTGGATTTAGAAATTGTGTTTGAGTTTTGTTTGAAGAGCGTATGCATGTCTAACTATGATTGAGGTATTAAATTTTGTGCGTAGCAAGTCTGATCTCTTTTCAATCTCATTATGTGTTCTGGAAGGGTTGAAGTGGTTAAAAATGATTTTACTACTAATAATTTATGATTACTGTAGTTTGAGGAATCATTCTCTGAATTGTTCTATCTGGAAACAGGTCCAGGATAATGTAGAGGAGCCTGAAAAGCCTCAGAAGGATGAGATCAATGGAAATGGGCAAGAGATAGAGGCACCAGTTTGACGGACTATGATCCCAGAAGACTACGTTGTGTATATACATACATGTATCCATAGATATGTATTCTTGTCATTCTTTTCTGTTCATAGCTCAAGAGTAGAGGAATTTTACGTACAGCTGAGTGAATTGATATATCACCAGTATAATAAATAACGGTATTGGTCAAGTTTAGGCTTACGATATAGTTCTACAAGGAAAAGCAGCTCCCATTTTATCAATTTTGATGATGCAACTGTCGTATCTCTTTACCCTTTTGGTCCGTGACCAATTTTGGAGTGGCTGTTGAAGTAACGCGGTTTTTTCTATCAATTTCGAACAACTTGCACTTGCAAAGTGTATGATGTAGGCAGTATAGTTTTCCCTTCAACAATGTGTAAGATGTTGTAAACTTGTAATGGTGACCAAGCAGTGAAAAATGTACGTATATGATGAAAGTATAAAAAATGAAGCATGCGATTGTCTTTTTATCTTTTGTGTTTAACCAAACATTTCTGGATAATCTGACCATCTACAGATATTCAGTCCAGTATATTTTACACGAGGGTTTCAAGATTCTTCCAATAATGTAGGCTTATGTAGTCGACAGCTCATAAAGTCACAAGTTTATATCTTCTATTCTTTCTTAAAATGCTTCTCTTAAAGAACTCGAGTGTGTTTGTGCGTTGTATGCAAAGATCGGAGGGGGCATAGGACTTTTGTTCGTATAAGGAAATTTTCTCCATTTACGAAATATTTTTAATAACTTTTAATTGATGTTTGTACGACATATATTATCTCATCATTATGCTTATAGTTTACTTCGCCTGTATTCTGGACTGTGTTCTTTAAGTCGCTTAAAATGTTTTATTTTAGTATAGTATTTTGGATATTAGTACTAGCATGTCAAAATCCTAGTTTGATTTGATATTTTGTTAGGCCATCGTAGTGATGTCAATTGGGTAACAAAGAGATGACTTAGTGATAGCTCCGTTACATGATTCACCAGTTTTTTCCTTGTTACCAGTAACGTTCTTGTCTAAGAGTGAAGAATAGGCGAAAAATTGCTGCCGAAGCAGCATAAACACGTTTCTGGTGCTACATAAAAGTAAACACTTTTTTAAAATTGTTTAATTGATTTCCAAGACGAGACAAAGGAAATTACAAGATAGGAGAGTCACACCAACAAGAAGATGAAAATTTTGCTAGCTACCAACTGGGGATTAGGTAGAACTCATCATATGTATCAACATCTCTTGACTCATAAAAGAATTAATTTAAGAAAAAATAAGACAAGCGGAAAAGTTTAACAAATATGTGAATCGATTGTTAAAAACTTGGGAAACCAGACAGACATATTTCTATATCATAGTTTTTAATTGAAATCAGAAGGTGTGGTTACATGGGAATATTGTTTACATCAGATATAAAACAACGCACTAGTATAATTATAGTATTAACTTAAGCTAAAGAATTAATTTACGTTTCAGACTTGGAAGATGCCACCTCCTTTAACATATTCAGTAAAAGCTAAAGCAACTAATCCCAGCATGGCAAATCTTCCATTCCAAATTTCGGCATCGGCACTCATAATCCCACCAGATTTAGACTCAGCACTAATTCCTTGGAACAATGGGATAAGTGAGGCCAAGGTTAGCAAAGCACTTGTCCCCAAAAACCATGAAAATCCACCATTTGATAACTGTGCAGATAAATCTCCACCGTTTGCTAGCTCAACGCCAAGGGCTGCCACAAATCCAATCGTTGCTAGCCTACCGTTGATTCTCTCGGGTCCTGCTCCACTGAATGAAAATACGTCCGAGAAATTGGTGATTGCCTGTTGCAGAATAATGAGTAGAGGATAAGAATTATAATGTTTATTTAATTTGCTCCCCGGCCAGAGGGTTGTAAACAATCTCTCTTCCCTTCGTATTTTTGATTGGAGAATTATTTCACATAATGAAACTTTACTTACGAATATCTTTTTAATTGAAATGTAAATCTGAAATCGAGCTAAAATATAGTAGCTGAACTTGACATAAGTAAATTCTTTTTTGAGACGAAACGTGCAACGACTTATTAGGTGAAAAATAGATGTTAACACTGCTTAATTGAAAAAAGATCCCAACCTTTGCAGGAGGAGGAGGTGTTGGCTTCGATGTAGCTGCAGTATTGGTCAAGGGGCTTGAAGATTGCTCTTTCTCACCATCCTGCATGTTTAAAGATCTCCTTAATTATTCTTCTCATAATAATAAACTTTCTAGTTTTTACTCCCTTCAAAACTACTCCATTTAATTTGCACTATCATATTTATTTAAAAGTCAAGCATACACATAAATACTTTTTATGATTTTAAAAAAAAGTTCCTCCGCAATAAAACAATATAAAATAAGTTATAAGTTTTATGCACTAGCTACCTCAGACATGCACTTAACGCGAAGACGTGAACTCTTCTGAAAACGTGGCAAGTAACAGCCAGGAACAAACTGATTGAGACCATTTCTCTTTGAAAAACTTGCCGGTGGACTACTTCCCACTATCATGGATTGCATGGCAAATGAAGTTGTCATTTTTCCTCTAGCTCAAACTCACAAATATATATTAGAGAAAATCCGCGCTTTACTCTTCTCTTATCAGAAACTAAGAAATAGCAAAACACTGAGGATTAGGAAGTAACTAAGACAATGAAGAAAGATTAGTGTTCTTTGGTACTGATTCTTGACCTAACTCACTTGATCATATAATTGAACTGAAGTATTAGTGGGCATTTATAGTGCATGGGGTAAGGCCTAAGGGTAAGAATAGAGAAGAGAAAAGGGGTGTGGATATTTGTGGAG
The DNA here is from genome assembly GCF_001879085.1 of Nicotiana attenuata. Taxonomy (NCBI): domain Eukaryota; kingdom Viridiplantae; phylum Streptophyta; class Magnoliopsida; order Solanales; family Solanaceae; genus Nicotiana; species Nicotiana attenuata. Next base: position 9,262,488 of record NC_031999.1, read on the forward strand.
CCACGTAATTCAGTTTTGGGCCTCTAAAGATGCCTAAGTCACGTGGACTCATTGAGCTTTTACAAAAGTAACACAGTGATGTGGCCTCCCCATTTACCGCATGTCTAGAACCTCCTAGAATGAAAAGGGTACCCAAGAAAAGTTGCAAAAGTAGTGTGTGGGGTATTGGATTTTAACTTTAGGTGTGCACCAACCAATCATTTTAACGTTAGTTAACTAAAAATTAAAGTAAGCATACATATCGTCTAATTATGATTAGGTAATAAGTTTATGTATTAAAAATATGTGGCTTACATTCATTTTTTTAGGTGTAAATACCCAATGCATGTAAGTTTCAACCCTAGAATTTCTTGGCATGATCCCATTCTTATATTAGAAATGTAAATACTTGGTACAACACCACCATTATTTCTCTCCGAACAACTTTTTTCATGTTATGATATTAAAGTGTAACATTAATATGAATTGAATCACAGGATCACGTAAGGCATTGATTATCTTTTGATAATAAATGAAAATTTAATAAAGGAAATATAGTTTTCAAAATCTTGTGCGTATATATATATGTGTGTATGGCAACCCAAAGAAAATGAATACAAACGCTTCTTTATCCCATAGTTCATACATTATGGTTGAAATTTTTGTCTCTAACTTTAGTTGATAACATTGTCGGGTGACAATAAAAATCACGTACAAATAATTTTAATATAATAAGCGTGAGTTACTCGGGGTAGAGGTAAGGTCTGCGTACACACTACCTTTCCCAGACCTTATGAGATTTTACTGGGTTGTTGTTGTTGTTGTTGTATAATAAACGTGAATTACTGTTTTGAAAAGGAATGTAATTTACCAACTTGTCACGACCCAATTCCCATCCCGGTCGTGATGGCGCCTCTCATGAAAACAAGGCCAGCCAACTAACCCAAATCCTTTCACTTTAACAATTATTAAACATAAATGAATAGATAAATACAGCTTAACAACAATAATAACCAGTATTTACAACCCAACATAACCCGACCGGGGTGTCACAAGTCACGAGCATCTAAGAAGTAGGAACACAACTACAGGGTCATATATATATAAAATGAAATCTGGAATCCAAAAGATGAAGTCCGGTGCCGCGAACGCTGGCGGTCACCTTGCTCAGCTACATCAGTATTACCTTCGGTCCGCTAATCACCCGCTACCGGGTGAACAATACCTGCAACTGCACGCGAGGTGCAGGGAGTAAAGTGAGTACTTCCAACTCAGTGGTAAGAATTGGTATTCCTAATCTCTCATCCTGATTAATTCAGATTGGCATAAAAAAACTTACTAAAGGTAATGAAATTTCTCTTTTCTCATGACGCGGACAAAAGTTCTCTGATTAAGGGTAAATAATTCCGACTATCTCGTCACTACATCCATCGGTACTAAATCCCCGTGTTCCACGAATATAGGCGTACTGGCACGAGGGAAGAAGGTGGGAAGGACACTAGACTTGCCAAGCTAACGGTTCAAAAAATGCAAGAAACAATGTTGACATGAAACCATAAAATGTGGGGGTTGGTAGGGGGCTGAAAGCTAAATACTTGTCCGCATTTACATATTAAGATTCACGTGTTGTAGTGCAAAACCTTATGCAAACATGGTGGCCCTCTTAATAGCTTTTGCATAGCACACTAGAATTGAACGAGCAACATTACCGCTCAACTAGGGGTGCTTATCGGGCGAATAGGACGGATATTTACTCTCAACAATTTGTCTTATCGGTTATCGATTTATAACTGTAGTAATCCGCTAGCAACCAATAAGATATCAGACAGATTGATAATAGATTAACGATTATCAGACGGTTTATTAGCTAAATCAAATAGACAATAAAAAAGAAATAGAGAATTAGAGATAAGGAAAAATATAGGATATGTCACCTTCGGATTGAATTCAATTACCATAGTGAACATTTGTCTTGAAACTATACCTGATTAAACATTTTGTCCTCTCCGCTAAACAAAGAAGAGATAGGAAACATAACATAATCCGGATAACACAGGTAACAAAAGTAACAGGGAACGTATATGAAGCCTTATTAAAATTTATGACACAAATTTTCAAGATGTCAGTCTGGATTCCACTATACAAACAAAGGGCCGTGGAAACTCACTTCCTCACAGGAATAACTTTCAAATTCCAGCAGCTTTAGCTCATTCTACCACAAAGATCAATTCAGATGATAATTCTTGGGACTTGAGATTCTTTCTTATCTCTTCTCTCATAAATCTTTTATTGTGTGTCACCTTTATTGGTCTCCCCATAAATTTCTATGGATAAGGATATAAGGTTTCAAATAGTACTTTATATACATAAAGGTAAAAGTGTAAATACAAAAATTCTTAATGGGTTAACGGTTTATTCGATAAGGAAATTGAGTAATCCGCCCCCAAACCGTTAAGCCATTAATTATAAAATCTCAATTCGTTCACCAACCATTGTTTACCCGTAAAATGGTACAATTTAATTAGTAAGTGGTTTCTAGACAAGTGAATAATTTGATCCTAAAAATGATGAAATAAGTAAAGAATTACGCAATACTTAGCCTTAAATTGTAGATGAAACGACAGAGATGATAGTTTCGGGAACAAGGCTTCCGGGCACAGTAATGATGAAATCAAAAAGGGAGAAAGTAAAATTGTATTAAGCTTTGTATAGAATGTAGTATAAGTTTGTTAGAAAATTTATGTCCTTTACAATGATAGCTAAGCTCACTATTTATAGTTGTGTCTAGAAAAGGGGGTCCTAGGATCGTGTCCTCCTTTAATGTCAATTATGAGGGCCATTAGTGAAGATGTAACGATGAACATAAATGCCAATTTACCTGTAACGGGCCCTCGCTCTTAATGCTGCAAAATATTCTTTATTAAATGCTACCGGACACAGAGCATTTAATACACCTTTATGGACGTTATTCCTTCCGGCGACAAGCGGAGTAGCTAAGTTCCGTCTTTGGCCATCCCCGTCTTGGGTTCCACGTGTCCTTCCTTTAGATGGCCATGTATCATATTATATTTTACCCTATACAGATAGTCCAGCTGCTCTCCGGTGACATAACTTTGTGTTACTGGGAAGTTGGTAGAAACACTCTTTCGGCGAAAATTTCTATAACTCCTTCTGAAGGCTCTGACTGTTTATTAGACGCACGTCTCTCTGCATTTAATGCTCCAAACACGCGTCATCCCATGATTCAGCACAACTTTTGCCGATTAGTGAGGTAATCATGGCCATGAATTTAGCCACCAAAATTTACTTATACGCATCATCCTTTTCTCCTTGCACTTTATAATTTTACAAGCTTCTGATTTGCACCTTTGTTCTTCATCTTTCTTCAAACAAAAAACCTTCTCCTCCTTCCATATAATGGCTTCTTCCTCAAAGCATACCAGTTCTTGAAAGAACAAGAAAAAGGCCAAGGATTCTGTTCCTCCAAAGTGGGTTCCATCATCCCTAGAAGTCTTAATAACACAAAAGACTTCGAAGAAAAATTTCCTACTGCTGACCCTCGTTCATGGGATGTTAGTAGGTACCCTTCTTCAATCCATCCTTCCAACATTCCTGTTGCGAAGGAAGACTGTCGATGCCATGAGTTGGATATTATCGCTTCCGATCTATCAAAGCGAGTGACCCTTCCCAAGGAGGGTTTTACATATTTTTACACGTATCCCTTCACTTTGGGTGCATTTTCTTTGAGTGGAGAGCTGGATTCCGTGATTGCGGAGTTTTGCCTCCTCTACCAAATATATTTGTCACAAGTAAGTTCTTTTGTGTGGAGGGCAGTCGTGTGCCTTTGGTGTTTGTATTAGGAGACTGGAGAAGAGCTAATCTTAGCTCGTATGATGAATCTCTACTCTCCCAAGATTTTTCGTGGGGGAATGATAAACCTCTGCAGACGTGGTCACCATGTTCTGTTGACCAGCATGGATAATGATAGCAACTGTGGGTGGATTGAGCGGTTCGTTGTAGTTGCCACCAATAATATCACTCCGATAACGACATCATCCTTTCTGGCCGTTTGGAACCGCACTTGTACGATCTTCATTTAATATTTCCTTTTACTAAATATTCCTCTATGGCTATATTGATTCTTCATCCTTTGCATGTTTCAATAACTCGATGGATCCCACTGGTGGCGGAAGGCTTGGACCGGTGGGTTCAGAAGATCTTGGACGTTACGATGCCGAAACTCGTTTATGGAAAGAACTGGCCCTTAAATACGGGTGGAAGGCCAAAAATCATGATAATTTAAACTCACATTGTTTTAATTTTTCAGGTGAAGAACTTAGTTGAACCCTTCTGACTAGCTCATGGAATTATATCTACCTGCAGGCTTTGTTGCTGTCCCAAGGAGGATGTCTTGGCTGACCAGCATGGATAATGATAGCGACTGTGGGTGGATTGAGCGGTTCGTTGTAGTTGCCACCAATAATATCACTCCGATAACGGCATCATCCTTTCTGGCCGTTTGGAACCGCACTCGTACGATCTTCATTTAATATTTCCTTTCACTAAATATTCCTCTATGGCTGTACTGATTCTTCATCCTTTGCATGTTTCAATAACTCGATGGATCCCACTAGTGGCGGAAGGCTTGGACCGGTGGGTTCAGAAGATCTTGGACGTTACGATGCCGAAACTCGTTTATGAAAAGAACTGGCCCTTAAATACGGGTGGAAGGCCAAAAATCATGGCAATTTAAACTCACATTGTTTTAATTTTTCAGGTGAAGAACTTAGTTGAACCCTTATGACTAGCTCATGAAATTATATCTACCTGCAGGCTCTGTTGCTGTCCCCAAGGAGGATGTCTTGGCTGATCCTGCTGATGTGACGATGCTGCTTCATGAAGTGCTTACTCGAACAGGTGTCTCCAGGCCTACTTCGGGCACATATGTTATACCACGGAGTCCCCGGCCAGAGAACAAGCAACCAAATAGAAGTCATTCCTTCGCGGCCATGGAAAAGAATAAGAGAGTGAAATCCAGTGCCTCCGAGTCGTCTCCAGAAGTTGTGATCACCAGCCCTCTTCCCGGGCCGATCATAGACACCATGGTGATTGACGATGATGGGGAAACTAGTGATGATGGGGCTTCTATGCACAGAAGACAACGTTCATCATCAACTAAATAGAATGCTCAATCTGTTGGGTTAGTTACAACAACCGAGGACGATACCTCAGCACTTTAAGGGGAATTTGATTTAGTAGAAAATGCCAATTCCCATTTTTGGGCCCCAATTGATGTACCTGGTATTGCAGGGCTAGCTATCGAGTCCCTGTCATCTTTGGTTGGCGAGCATCCAACAATCAGCACTGCATTTGTTGCAGCTACTTCTTACTCTTCAACTCCATCAGCTTCATTTCCATCTCCACCAGCAATTGCTACATCATTTCCATCTTCAACCACTCTTCCACCAGCAATTGCTACATCATTTCCACCGGCCACCTCTGATTATGAAGGAGATATTCTTCCTCCCCAGTCCCCAGTTAATGGGAATGTGGGGCAAAATTATACTGCTCCTTCTTAAGATCTCCTTCGGAGGAGGAATGTTAGCCTTTCGGTCTCTACCGACTACAGCCTACTTTCCTAGCTGGTGGAGCTTGCTAATTATTTGAAGCCTTTGGCTTCAATGAAGGATTGGGAAAATGTTTGGGGACTTTCGAGATAGTGCCTGTTGAACGACGTCGCAACGGCACACTCCTTTCTTCCTTTGTCATTTCTTCTATTTTTGGATGAACGTATTCTAAGTTTAACCTTTCTTGCTTTGCGGGCCAATTTTCTTGCTTTCGAGGGACTTTAAAGGTTGATTTGTGATAAGGAGAACTTACTTCTGCTTGGGATCAGCTTTTGGCAGAGCGGGAGCAAAGTGTCGCTCGCCTCTTGGAACTGGAAGCCAAGGCTGCTGAGACTGTTACATTGGAGGCTCGTTTGCAGCAAAGCGAGTAAGAGGTGGTAACCCTTACCCAGGAGATTGGCCCGCTGAAGGTTAGATTTGACAAAGCAAAGGCCAAATGGGCTGAAGTCCATGACGTCGTTCTTGCTGCAACCGAGCGTGAGGCTGCGACTGCTGAAAAAGTGACCGATTTAGAGGCAGCCTTGAACTCCAAAATCGAAGAGCTTGCTGCTGCAGGGGCGAAACATGCCAGTTGGAAGAGAAGTACAGGAAAACTATTGAGCATAATAGGCTCTTTATTTCAATTGTCCGTGACCTTGATGTTAGCCTCAAATCTATTAGGTCCGCCCGGGAAAGCCTTTTTGGCGAGGTAACTCAACTCAAGGAAGAAATTAAGTGCCGAACGGCTTCCTTCATTGTTGAAAAACTTACGCCATGTACAGTATGAGGAGAAAAACCTTGGAAGATCCCAAAGCAGGTATCATTGATTTTGATGCCGAAATTGCTAAAGCCCGAGAGCTTGAGTTAGCCGCTAAAAATGGACTCCCAACGTAGTCTGATGCTCCTGGCCCTTCTGGTTCCACTTTCGAGTTCTCAGGAACCGAAGAGGAATTGGAGGGCGATGATGTCGAAGACCAAACTGGGCAAAGTGTTGAGCTATTGGTAGATCCACCTGCTTCTCCCGGGGGCGCAAACACTTCTCTTCCTCCTGGTTCCGGAGATTCTGCAGTTTAGCTTTTTTTTTTTCTAGTTCTTGTACCTGTGCCGTTTTGGCATGTTTTTGTAAATAAAGACATCTTTTTGAGTATTGTTTGAGTCTTACTTCCGTTTGAATATCGATGCAAGTTTTTAATCTTTGCATTTACTTAAGAATTCTGCGTACGTTTTATTATGCACAGCCTCTGATGCATTTTCCTCGAAGCACTTTGGTTCCGGGCATTAACCTTTTTACGTAAGGGTTTTTATAAGTATTTGCGCAAGTTTACATTTTGCATCTTTTCATGTACGTCTTCGGGTGCATTTTTCCCCGAAGGCATTTTGATTTCGAGTATAAATTCTTTCGAAACAAACCCTTTAACGTGAGGGTTTTCATAAGAGAGGGCCCTCTTATGTTTACGGTGCTCTTGAAGAGGACGTCTCCTGTTCATTACGGCACTAGAATTTGAAGTACTTGTTTAACTTTCAAATGACAAAGTTAGTTCATCATTCAGACAAGAAAAAAGATAAAAACCAAAGGACTTAATTTTTCAAAAATACACAAACATTTGCTATGCTAAAAGGAAATTGCCATTACTTGTGACTATCTTGTACAACTTGTTTCTACAAAGCTGGCTGCGTAGTCCCCGGTCCGGATGACACATTTATGTTTCCAAATTTTTGTTTCGATGTTGCAGTTATTGATGTCGTATCCTCATATCATTTCCCTAGTGTTTGAATGCGAAGAATGCGAATTGGAACACTGGAAGTCTTGTACCTTCAAAGATTCCACCAATGAATTGCTAGATAATCCTCAACTCAGTAACACACCTTAATTCCCCTTAGGAATCTATCCTATCGAGCAAAAGACTATCAACAATCCTCTAGTGGTATGTGCTTGTGAACGGTCGAGTAACCTTTGCTCGGTAGCAAACTTAACTTCCTAGTGGGAATTTGCTATAGAGCCAAAGACTACCTAACCGTCCCTGAGTGGAAACTTGCTTGTTTGCCTAGCCATTAAAGGTCTTATTGCTGCTGTCTTCATAGTATGCTTTTGGTCGCTGCCTTGTTAAAACCCTTGCCAGAAAAACCTAATTGGGATAAAAACTAAACGAAGGGAAAAAGAGTGCAGCACATACTTTTTATTGGATATTGTTCCTCGGCAATGATATCTTTTGAGGTGCACCACGTTCCAATTGCTGGGAAACTTGTCTCTATTCTGGTTCTCCAGCTCGTTCGAACCTTTCCCAATTCAAAAGGACGGAGAATAAATAGCTTATTCATAATCTTGGTCTTCCCCCTTACCTTAGTCAGACTGGCATGAAGCTTACCTGAGGAATTAGGAAGATGAAAGAAAGAAAAGCGGAAAAGGGGGATACCCCTTGAATGGTTAAAGCGCCCAACTCATAATTGGCAAATTCCTAGGTTCAATTCCTACTGGATGCACGCGGGGTATTAGCAAAATCGTTACGTATGTCTGGTGGAGATCACATTCACTCTGGTACCGTAGTAGGTAAACTTGAAGGTGAAAGAGACATAACTATTTGTGAACAATGTGGATATCATTTGAAAATGAGTAGTTCAGATAGAATTGAACTTTTGATCGATCCGGGTACTTGGGATCAGCTAAAATCTGATAGGGATCTTCCCACATTGGACCCAACTTCCCCGTATAGGGCTCCCGGGTATTTTGAGTTACTTTCCTCAAAACCAAATCTCCTATTTTGAAATAGCGGAGGTTGGCTCTTCGATTATAATACCGCTCCATTCTCTGCTTTTGAGTTTCCATTCTTACATGCGCCAAGTCTCTGCGTTCCTTGAGAAGATCCAAGTTGATTAAAATTACTTTGTTGTTTGATTCTTCATATGCTTGGAAATACCTTAATATGGGTTCACCTACTTCCACCGGGATTAGAGCTTCTGCACCATACACCAGGGAAAAAGGAGTTCCTCCTGTGCTCAACTTTTGGCCGTAATTTGATAGGCCCATAGAACTCCGGGTAATTCTTCGGGCCAATTGCCTTTTGCCGCTTCAAACGTTTTCTTGAGGTTTTGAATAATCACCTTGTTTGTTGATTCCGCCTGACTATTTGCACTCAGATGATAGGGGGAAGATGTGATCCTCTTTATTTTCAAATCTTCGAGGAACTTTTTAACTTTTGCACCGATAAATTGTGGTCCATTGTCGCGTGCAATCTCTTTTGGTATTCTGAACCTGCAAATTATATTTTCCCACAAGAAATCGACCACTTTGCGTTCCCCAATCTTCTGATAAGGACCTGCTTCCAACCTCTTAGAAAAATAGTCGGTCAAAATTAAAAGAAATCTTACCTTTTTGGCAGCCGGTGGCAGCGGTCTGACGATGTCCATCCCTCATTTCATGAATGGCCATGGAGACATAACTGAATGTCAAGGTTCTACCGGTTGATGCACTAGTGGTGCGTAACATTGGCACTGATCACATTTTCGTACGAAAGCTTTAGCGTCCTATTCCATGCGGGGCTAGTAATATCCTGCCCGCACCAACTTCAACACCAAGGAATCTGTGCCCGAGTGGTTGCCGCATATTCCTTCGCGGACCTCTATCATGACATAGCTAGCATCAGATGCCCCTAAGCATCGGGCCGTCAGGCCTTGGAAAGATTTTCTATATAATTGTCCTCATTTGAAGCTGTATCGGGCGCTTTGGTACGCAAATCCCGGACGCTTTGGGATCTTCGGGAAACTTCTCAATAGTCTATGATTTCATTTCTCCAGTCCCAGACCAAATTACTTGAATTTACCTCATAATAACCATCCACATCCAGGACGGAGTTCATCATTTGTACTACCATCCCAAACTCCGATCCCTTCATTTCTGTCGATGATCCTATGTTCGCCGATGCATCTCCTTCTGCGTTATCCTCCCTAGAGATATGAGTAATTGACCACTCCTGGCAACCTTTCCAACAGAGCGTAGACTTTTATCACGTATTGCTGCATGAGTACTTCTTTGGTGTCAAAGATCTCGTAGACCTCTCGTAGACCTGATTTACCACCAACTGCGAGTCAAATTTGATTTTGATGATCTCGGAGTCAAGTCCTTAGGCCAATTCGAGTTTTACAACCAAAGCTTCATACTCTACTTCATTGTTAGTTAGAGGGATCGTTCCGATGGCTTGTCTTAGGTTTCCCCCGAAGTCGTAATTAAGACTATTCCGAGCCCGGACCCTTTCATGATAGAAGCTCCGTCCGTATATAAGGTCCAAACTCCCAATGTCGACTCCGACACTATTACTGCCTTTTTGGTTGCCAGAGGCAATAATCCCAGACTGAAATCAACCACAAAGTCAGCCAAGACTTGCGACTTAATTGCAGTCCTTGGTTTATATTCTATGTCGAATTCGCTCATTTCCATGGCCCATTTGGCCAACTTTTCCAAGAGCTTTGGTTTATGGAGAATGTTCCGCAAAGGGAAAGTAGTCACCACGACTATCAGGTGGCATTGGAAGTAGGGCCTCAGCTTCCGAGCAGAAACTATAAGAGCTAAGGCTAGTTTCTTCAAATGTGGGTAGCAAGTTTCTGCTCCCGTTAAAATTTTTCTAACATAGTAAATGAGAGATTGCGTACCTTCATCCTCTCGGACCAAAACGGCACTTACCGCAACTTCCGAGACCGCGAGGTAGACTAGCAACGTTTCACCTTCTTTTGGTTTTGAAAGCAATGGAAGGCTTGATAAGTACTTCTTCAAATCCCTCAAAGACTACTGGCACTCCGGTTTCCATTCGAAATTATTTTTTTTGAGCAGTGCGAAGAAGCAATGACATTTTTGTGATGACCGGGAAATGAACCTGCTTAAAGCTGCCAATCTTCCCGTGAGCCATGGACTTCATTTACGTTTGATAGCAAATTCGGGAAGTCTTCTATGGCCTTGATTTTATCGGGGTTAACCTCAATTCACCTTTGTGAGACTAGAAATCCCAGAATCATACTAGAGCTAACCCTGAACGCGCAATTCTCAGGATTAAGTGTCATATTATGCTTCCTCAGGATGTCGAAAGTTTCTTGCAGATGTTTAAGGTGGTTTCCTACATCTAAAGACTTAACAAGCATATCGTCTATATAAACTTTCATAGTTTTTCCTATTTGATTTTCAAACATCCTGTACGAGCTGTTGATAAGTGGCTTCAGTGTTTTTCAACCTGAAGGGCATCACAATGTAACAATATGTACCAAATTTCGGGGTTCATCTTGATTTTGTTGTACCCGGAATAAGCATCAAGGAAACTCTTTAACTCGTTCCCAGCCATGGAATCAATTATTTGATCGATATTTGGCAGTGGTAACGAGTCTTTTGGGCACGCCTTATTAAGATCCTTATAATCTAAACACATGCAAAATATTCTTCTTAGGAACTACTACTATATTAGCTAGCCAGCCCGGATACCTTACCTCTCGGATCGAACCGATATTAAGTAAACGGGTTACCTCTTCTTTGACGAATTTGTTTTTGCATCAGCAATAGGGTGCTTCTTTTGTCTTACCGGAGGTATGTTGGGATCTTAGCTTAACTTGTGCACGTCTACCTCCGTCGGGATATCTGTCATATCCTCATGCAACCATGCAAATCAATCGGCATTAAATTTAAGAAATTTGATAAAAGCAGACTTGAACTTCGAGTTCAGTCCTGTCCCCAAGTGGAATTTCCTTTCTAAGAATTCTTCGAACAATGCAACATGCTCCAACTATTCCGCCGTGGACCTTGTTGCATCCGTCTCTTCTGGAACTTGGAAATATCTCGGCACCTAATACTGTTCCAACACCTCTATCCCCGGGCTAACTTCTTCAGGTTTAGGGGTAGGTGCCGGTTCCTGTAATTGCTATGCCGCGTGTTCCTTTCCTTTGCTACTGGAGACCGAAGTTGCGTTCATCTCTCTTGCTACCGGTTGATCATCCCTTATCTACTTGATTTCTTCTGGCGTTGGAAACTTCAACAATTTGTGATATGTTGAGGACACAACTTTCATCTCGTGAACCATGGCTTTTCAGGATGATATTATATCCTATTTCACCATCTACTACTTCGAAAAAGGTTGTTTTCATTATTCCTTTAGCATAGGATCTACTAGATCACGTTTAATCATAAAATCTAACACATTTAAAGAAATTACAAGTGCATCGTTATGTGGTAGCAGCAATCCGTCTGCGCCCTCTTCCGTAAAAGTGATATCGTCTTCCCGAAGCCTTTAACTATGAGTTATTGATACTTTTGTCTTCTTTGCTGCCGAGAAGGTGACCCCATTAATCTCATTTCCTTTGAAGATCATATTAATTGTTTTGGTGCGAGGGTTCTTCTCCTAATTTTGAAGGTTTCGCGTTGTCTCTGCTACGACCATAATTGTTCTTAGCTCGATCGCTTAAGAATTTTCTGAGGTGACCGTTCTTCAATAATGTTGTCACTTCTTCTCAAAAGTGTCGGCAGTCCCTTGTCCGGTGGCCATTCGTCCCATGGTATTCACAGTATAGGTTGGGATCCCTCTGGCTGGGATTAGATCTCTTTGGCCTCGGGAATCGTGCCTCTTTGATGTTTCTCATGGCTTACACCAATTCCACTCTACTGCTGTTGAAGTTGTATTCCAATAACTTGGGGTAAGAAGGATCCTGTGACCCTATTTCTTTATCCTGCAATGACCTGTTGTTTCGGTCATAATCGATCCTTCTGTCAACGGTGAACATGTCTACAGTCTAGAAGCCTCTGCCACAGCCTTCAGTCCACTCGTAGGGAAAAAACCGGCCCATCGAAGTCCGCCTGTCTGTGTCGTTATCATCTTTTGATTTTTCTCTGTTCATATCCCATCCTTTGGTCGATGATGGAGACCAACCTGATCGTCTCCGATCCTTATTTTTGTCTCGTACCAGTTGTGGACATCTGCCCAAGTCGTCTGTTGAAACTCAATCAGGATTTCCTTCAATTTTTGGGAAGCATCTGAACTTCTCGGATTCAATCCTTTGGTGAATGCTTCAGCTGCCCATTCATCCGGGATAGTCGGGAGCAACATTATTTCATACTAGAATAGGGTAGCAAACTACAGTGATAACTCGGACTCTCCCTGTGCAATCCTGAATATTTCGGCCTTCCAGGCTTGTACTTTTCTGCCCTCGGCATGGGCCTCAATAAAAGAATCCACGAGAATTTCAAAAGAATCTATGGAATGCTCGGGTAATACTGAATACCACGTGAAAGCTCCCCTCGTGAGAGTTTCTCCAAATTTCTTTAATAACACAAATTCAATTTCGTCTGGAGCTAGATCATTTCCTTTTACCGCCATTGTGTAGGGGGTAATATTCTCCGCAGGGTTTGAATTTCCGTCATACTTTGGCACTTCAGGCAATTTAAACCGCTTTGGGATTAATTCTGGTGTGACATTCGGCTTGTATGGCAATTTAGTATACTTCTTGGAGTCCGGATCCTTCAGTACTAGTGGCACTCCCGAGATTTGGTCCATGCGGGAGTTTACTTCCCTCATAAACTGTAAGAGTTCATTCTTGATAGGATAGTTCTCGTTATTGAGATCAGATTCGCTCCCCCAACCCCGTCGGAGCCAACTTCACCCCTGGGAGTGTTGTTGTCGACCCTCTGCGTTGTTTGGTTGCGATAACACCGGGAGGAATTAGATCTCGTCTGTTTGCATTATTCGAAGCCCCCGACATTGCCTGCTTGAACTCCATCATAACCTTTTCCTGTCCGTGAGATGGCCTAGAATGATCACATGTTGCTCTTGCAAGACCCTTACCGAGTCAACGACATGCTCCTCCTCCTCATCATCGGGAGCCGTCTCCCGAACATGCCGAGGATACTGCCTATCATGCGCCGGTGTGGTATCACTCCCTCATTGCGGGTATTACTGATTGGATCATCGAAGTGAGGTTGATCTCCTCGAACCTCAGGGTTGTGCATGTTGTTAACAGTGTTATATGCTATTTCTTAAGAAAAACTAATCAAAGAACGTTTGTAAAAAAGGCAAGGATCAATTCAATTGCACGGCTGTCTAGTCCCCATGGTGGGCGCCAAACCGTTTACCTGTAAAATGGTACAGTTGAATTTGTATGTGGTTTCTAGACAAGTGAACTAATTTAATCCTCAAAATAATGAAATAAGTAAAGAATTATGCAATACCTTGCCTTAAAATGTAGATGAAACGGTAGGGATGATAGTTCCGGGAACAAGGCTTCCGGGCACAGCAATGATGAAATCAAAAAGTGAGAAAGTAAAATTGTATTAAGCTTTTTATAGAATATAGTGTAAGTTTTACAGAAAATTCATGTCCTTTACAATGATAACTAAGCTCACTATTTGTAGCTATGTCTAGGAAAGGGGGTCCTAGGATCGTGTCCTCCTTTAATGCCAATTTTGGGGCCATTGAGAAGATGTAACGATGAAAATAAATGCCAAAGTCCGTGTAACGGGATGTCGCTCTTAATGCCGCGGAATATTCTTTTTTAAATGCTACCGGGCACAGAGCATTTAATACACCTTTATGGACATTATCCCTTCCCGTGACAAACGGAATAGCTAAGTTCGGTCTTTGGCCATTCCCGTCTTGGGTTCTACGTGTCCTTCCTTTAGATGGCCACGTATCATATCATATTTTACCCTACAACCATTACCCAATAACCCGATACCAATAAGCCAATAGCCAATTTTGTAGTTCGGTTAACAATTACGATTTGGTTTTGAACAACCCTACACTCATTTATAAAGAGAGTTGAGCACTTGGCACAATTTTTTCCCCTAATATTCGCTAGAAGATTAACTCGAAAAGTACTTATTGTCTCTGGTTGATGAAGCAATTTAACTTTGTAGAGCCATCCGAGAAGCATGCGCCGAGTTTGTCATACCGGAGTCTGATAATGTTATTTCGGAGAGGACCATTCGGATAGTTATCAGTGTACGAATAATATAACGTCCACAAATAAACGAACCCCGATATATTAGGAATTTTGCATTAATTTCTCAGTAGTTATGTTATTTTGTGGCTTGAATTATTTCTTTGTATTTTTAGGAAACCGATAATCCCTATAGGTTTAGGATAACCCATTGTCCTAATAGATTTGGGAAAGGAAAACCTATAGTACTTGTCAAATAACGAAACCGTTCTCTTATAGGTTTGGGACTATTTGAGATCTATATATAGGGGTATAGTTGGGGATTCTAGAGATTGTATTGTGCTTTTCTTCTCATTCATAGTGGAAAACTCTCTCTGCTTTTTCCCCGAGGATTAGTTTTAACCAAACCTCATTAATCCTTGTGTTGATTTTTCTTCTCTATTTTCTTTGTGTGTGATTGTGTGCTAGTTAACTCACGATCTTCCGCAATAATTGGTGTTAGAGCAAGGTTCGGGTTTCTACATATAATCTAGGGTTAAGATGCCTTCATCATCTTTAACAAAGTACAAAGTAGAAAAATTTGATGGGGGTTCTAGTTTCAGTCTATGGAAGATTAGGATGATATCGTCCCTGGTGTTACAAGGGTTATGGAAGACAATTGATGAGGATTCTCCTGAAGAGATGATGGAGACAGAGAAGGTAGACCTGAAGGAGAGGGCTTTGAGTGCGATCTTCATGAGCGTTACAAATAGCGTTCTTCAGGAAATTGCTGAAGAAACTTCTGCCGCAATGACATGGAAGAAGCTGGAAGATCTATATTCTATGAAATCGCTAACAAACCGCCTCTACCTGAAAAAGAGGTTATACAATCTCTGTATGAACGAAGGTATACCTGTTAAAACTCACATTGATGAGTTTAATTCAACCATAATGGACCTGAAGAACGTGGATATCAAAATTGATAGGGAGGATTAGGCCTTGATTGTGTTATATTCTTTACCACCGTCTTATGATACTTTTGCCGTTATGCTGCTATATCGGAAAGACAACATTTTACTAGAAGATCATAGTAATGCACTAAAATCTAAAGAGTTGAAAAAGAGCTTTCCAGAAAGCAGAATTGAGGGCGAGGGTCTTGTAATTAGAGGAAGAACACAACAAAAGAACTTTAACAGGAAAAAGTCAATCGCCAGATCAAAGTGTAGAGAAAGGAAGCAAAACTGTTTTGAGTGCGAGGAGCAAGGTCACTACAAGAGAGATTGTCCTAAGCTGAAGGAGAAAAGAGGGAAGCAGAAAATAGATAATTCGGCAAATATTATTTACATTGGCAATAATTCTGATGATAGTGACTATGTAGGGGAAGTCTGAATTGGTTTACAACTTACAAGCAAATGAGTGGGACTATCTACATGGGATATGATAATCCATTACCAGCAGAGGGGATTGGTAACATCAAATTAAGAATGTTCGATGGAATTATTAGAAACATTGAGTGTTGGCATGTTCCTCGAATGAAGAGAAATTTGATTTCTCTTTCGACTTTGGATGATCAAGGGTATAAATTTCACTCCGAGAATGGAATACTTAAAGTGTGTAAAGGCTCCATGGTACTCATGAAGGGTAAACTGCATTCAAAATTGTATCATCTTAAAGCCTGTGTAGGTGAAGGGGAAGCTGCTGTAGCTTCTGGGAAAAGTGATCTGAATCACTCTTAGTTGTGGCACTTGCGACTTGGCCATGTGAGTGATAATGGATTTTATTTTTTGAGTAAGTAGAATTTGCTGAATAGGTACAAAAATCAAGTTTTGAGTTTTTGTGAGCATTGTGTGTTTGGTAAACAGATAAAGGTAAAATTCAGCAAGAAGGTCGAGCACAAGGCCAAAGACAAGTTAGATTATATACATTCATACTTGTGGGGTCCAAGTAGAGTTCCCTCCAAGAGTGGTGCTAATTATTTTATGACTTTGATTGATGATAAATCAAGGATGGTGTGGGTGTATTTTCTGAAAACAAAAGATGAGGCATTTTAGACATTTGTTAAATTGAAGACGACGGTTGAGAGGCAGACTGAAAGAAAAGTTAAGCGTCTTCGAATTGACAATGGATTGGAATTTTGCAATTCTGAGTTCGATAATTTCTGCAGCAGAGAGGGCAAAGTGAGACACTACACTTGTATCGGAACACCGCAACAAAATAGTGTTGCAGAACGTATGAACAGAACTCTTTGTGATAGGGCACAAAGCATGCTTACACACTCATGTGTTTGCAAGGATTTTTGGGCTGAGGGAATCATTACAACTTGTTATTTGGTCAACAGATCTCCATCCACATCTATTGAGTTCAAAACTCCTTTTGAGGTATGGTCCGGTTTGCCTGCTGATATTTCAAATTTAAGGATATTTGGTTGTCCTGCTTCTGCTCATGTGAGGGATGGAAAACTTGAGCCGAGGGCAAAGAAGTGCATATTTTCAAGGCATGCAACTGGAGTGAAAGATAATAGGTTGTGGTGCATAGATCAAAAGACTCCAGGGCTAATTATCAGTAGGGATGTAACATTCAATGAATCTTCCTCACTGGACAGTTAGAGGGATAATGCAATAGCAGAAACAAATCATGGTGTCAGTGACCGCATAGAGCTAGAAATTGAATCTCTACTAGCTCAACCCAGTAGTTCAAAGTAGAGGAAGTGGAGAAGGTGAAAAATATTGACCAAGATGATAATGTTGGCACCTGCGTAACAACAACTATATAGCATTGCAACAAGCAGAGAGAAAAGAGTGATCAACCGACTGCAAAGATTTGCAAACGTGGTCGATGGGAATCTTTTTGGATATACGAATCCTATGGGCCAATTGCAGTTGCAGAGACCGTTGATGCATTTGAGTGTTATATCTATCCAAAAGCTATTCAGAGTACAAAACCAAATCGACGAAATAGTGCTATCGCTAAAGATATTGAGTCTCTTAACAAGTTTAGGCGTTGCCTAGACTTGGTTGATGTGTGCGGCAATGGGTAGAGCCCTTGCGAGGGCTGAGGGCAAGGTAGAGAGTTGTTGTTCCTGTTGATGAAGAGAATTCAAGCCAAGGGGATGATTTGTTATTTTGTAGCTTGATTAGTTCCTTGTATTTTTAGGAAACCCATAATCCATATAGGTTTAGGAAAACCCGTTGTCCTAATAGATTTGGAAAAGGTAAACCTATAGTACTTGTCAAATTGGGAAACCTTTCTCTTATAGGTTTGGGACTATTTGGGATCTATATATAGGAGTTGTAGTTGGGGATTCTAGAGATTGTATTGTGCTTTTCTTCTCATTCATAGTGGAAAACCCTCTCTGCTTTTGCCCCGAGGATTAGGTTTAGCCGAACCTCATTAAATCCTTGTGTTGATTTTTCTTCTATATTTTCTTTGTGTGTGATTGTGTGCTAGTTAACCCACGATCTTCTGCAACATGTTACAAATTCATTAAGCATAATGTGCTGATAATGCTGATGTCGGGTGCGTGCAATATCAGGAAGCAATTACATTGGGTTGTACTATTGTTTACCTTGAGAATGGTAATAACAATTAGATTTGATTTTGTGGTTCAAAAAATATGTGATCTATTTTTATGCTAGTTGTTAGGCAATAGATGCTAAGTGAAGGATTAGAAATTAAGATGTTAGCTTGTAGGTAATGTAATAATCAAACCGAATGGCTGGAAATCGGGGCATCGAGCTGGCGATACGGGGCCTCGAGGTCGAGTCGGATGCCTTGCTAAAGGCAGTCGATGGAGGATTAACAGTTGCGATAAATTTGATGGCGGCTCTTTATGACCAATAATGAGCAATAAATGATGAACAATTAATAGAACACAATGAATATAAGTAATAAATGTAAATAATGGGACCAAGAGAATATGTTTAAGTTAGAGAGCAGAGAATGTTCTTGTATTGAATGTAGTGTGTTGGATATTGTGTTCTTACAAATATTACAAGGGTCCCCTTTATATATGAGAGGAAAATCCTAATATGACATATGCGTAATTATTACATAAAGTATCAGGTACAACCACTCAATCAGCCTTGTGCAGGCCGTCACTGTTGGTGTTGTCAGAAAAAATACTGCTCCTAGGGAATTTCCTGCTTACTTATCATAACCACCGGTTCGCTCTGCCCCGACACCGGGCATGAAGGACCCTCGAAGACTTCGAACCCCGAGCTATTCTCGGGCCCTTCGAGGTGAAATTACATAATGCCTCACCGATCGTGAAATTGGTCTTTTCGATTGTCGCATACAAATAGTCCCCGCGTTTCTTAGAGTAAAATGAAGAGAAACGACCTCGAGATCTTGCCCCTCCGGTGCTTCCATCAAAGTAAATAGTTACGTCCTGCCAAGTGACTGATGCAACAAACAGGGCTTCTAAAGGTCGCGTCCGCACAATCCTCAAAGTCTTCGATTTAATTATAGTGGTTGGCTGTCCTTTGGTCTGCTCCAATTTCACACATTAGGATTCTATAAATACTCATTTCTTTGCCCCTTCCTTTCTACTGCATCATAAGTCTCCCCACAGAGTTTATCTTCCTTCTTACCTTTCATTTGTGTTCTTTCCTGAAGTGCGATTTTTCGTTTCTTTTTTGTAACCCTCTGGTAAAAATGGCGAACACTTCCACCTCTATCCCTAAAAAAGATGTGCCTTTTTCTTCCACGCTCCTCTCAGAGGGTAAAGCAGCGACGTCTCCTAGTGCCGGAGAATACGTTCCGGAGGCCTTTGAGATGACCTCTGATTTTAAGGTCAAAAGACCTTCCTCGAAGCCGAGGCAATGCGAACCCGCGTCTCGATACATTAGTTTAATAACGAACCTTGAAAGGGTGAAGATTGACTACCGCTGGGGAGATGCGGTATTACTGGAGGTTCCT
>NC_031999.1:9281889-9369819 GCF_001879085.1 Nicotiana attenuata
GGGGGAGGGGAGGATGTAACGACGTATAGGGCCGGCTTCTTCAATGTGTATATTTATCCATTTATGCGGTGCCATCCATGCCTTTGATAGACCCCGTGATCCTCGACTTCTGCGAACGATATAAAGTGACCCTCGGCCAAATTCATCCATCATTCTGGCGTTTGTTTACATGACCAGGTATTGTGCGGATTGATTAAGGGGATGTCTTTCACCCTTGACCATTTGATCAGAATGTATAGTCCCCGACTTTTTCGTGGGGGCCTGATTAAGCTCTGCTGCCGGGCCTCGAGGGCCCTCTTCGCTTGTACTGACGAGGTTAAGAACGTGGGGTGGATGAGCCGTTTCGTTCGAGTTAGGACTTCGGACATGATCCCCGCACAGAGGGTGCCGTTCCCCGAAAGATGGAACATGAAGCGTAAGTAGACATACTTAACTAACTGCCCGTTCCTTTCTTTCGGATGCATTTCCTCATGAACTGACTTCCTCCGCTGATACAGGTGCTGCAGCGTACCCTGATGCGGTTAGGAATGTTTCAGGATGGGTAGCTAAACTGGACTCGATTTGCCCATATGTTGAGCCCGTGTGGCACGATCTATCCAAGGCTCGATGGGAAGCCAAGGATCACGGTGGGACTTCGTTATCCGCTGTAGTTTCAATTTTACAAAAGTTACAGCTAATTGAGTTCTCATTCTTCGTGCTTTTTTTTGTATTCGAGCAGGTCTAGGGGAGGTGTTCTTGATGAGAGAAACTCATCCTGGTGAAGCGGATGCCTCAAAACTCGACGAAGAGAGGAAAAAATGAGAGAGGTCGTCGACTTATCCTCCGAAATCCTAGAGAACCAGAGTGGAAGATCCAATAGATTTAATTCCAGAAGCGTCGAGGAGCCGCCGAGCTGGAGGCGAAAAGAAATACGATCCCTTGATAGCACCCGAAGGGGGAGAGGATTTGACTGTTTCACATACTGTTGAGTTGGCGGCTTCCGAATCGCGGCTTGGTTTCGATGTCGCCCCGCCTCGGGCTGAAGAGGCCTACGAGGGTGTATCGGGCGGTACTGCCGAGCCGGTTGACGGCCAAAATTACCCTCGAGTCGAGGTGTTCTTGGTAGGCGATCCGGGGGAGCCTAATCCTGAAGCTCCTCAGAAGCAAGGGACGACCCCGACTAATTCGGTCGAGGTCGTTGAAGTGAGCGATTTCCTGATGGAATCGGCTTTTCCAGCGAGGGAGATGCAAGACGCCCCCAATATAGAGTCTCGAGTCTATCGATATGGGGACGTCCATTGGTGATAAAAATTTGTTTACAAAGCCTTCTTTTGTGCCTGAGGTAAAGCCTGACCCCGACATTTTGCTCATTTTCAATGAGATTGACAGGCTATGTGATTAGGTAATCTATTCGTAAATTCTGCTTGGTGCCTCGACCTTTGTCGTGCTAACTTTATTTCTTTTGTGGTTGCAGGCCAAAGTGCTCTATAATCAGACGTCTGTCAATTTTGAAACCGAGCTGATTCACCACGAGGACGAATATAAGAAGCTTACTACGGAAGCTGATGAGCTCAGGGCTCTTTCTACCAAGAGGGAGGAAGAACTCCGTGGCCTTTAGGAATTCTTGGAGGCGGCGTCCCATGAAAAGGCTCGTCTTGCTGAACATGTTAAATAGCTCCCATTTGTTTTTTGTTTGAATGTCTAACTGACTTTAATGTTTTAATATCTTTTGGTTGATTTTTGCTGTTTAAGGAGAAAGATGTCCTTATGGGGAAGGAGCTCTGAGCTAGGGACTCCGAAATCCTCGAACTTAAGCGGCATTTGAGCGAGGTAATCTCTGAGAAAGATGCCCTCCGGGGAGAGGTGGTTTTGATCGGGAATTGCGTCGAAGATGCAAGGGATGAGAGCAGTAAATATAAGGATCTTCATACTGAGTTGACTACTACGCTACCTCGCATAAGGAGGACGCCGCTACTGCAAATGCTCAGGCCTGGAAGGCGTTTGAAGAGGCTGAGTTACACCTGACCCGAGTAGTGGAGCATGCCCAGTTAGAATCTTGGAGACAGACGCTCGAGGATATATATGCGGGGGTCATTGGTTTAATTACCGAAATTGAGAGGGTGAAGACCCTAGAAGAGGAAGCTGTAGCCCTACTTCCTTTCGAAGACGAGTCGAGCAGTGACTCGGGAGGCGATGAGGATGGAGGCGGAGTCCCTGAAGGGGAGGAGGCCATTGGAAACCCGAAGGTTATGGCCAAAGCTGTTGAAAGAGTAGTTTCTGAGGGGGCCGTCGGTCCACAGTCCCCGAGGGGGAAGTAGACTAGGCTTTTTCCTTTTTGATTCTTTGTATGGGGCTTTCAGAGAGCATTTGCCAATGTAGCTTTTGTATTTTTTCACGTATGCATATAGAAGAAAACCTTTTAGTTTCATCTTTCATGCATTTTCTTCTGCTTGTGCATGTCTTTCTTCATTTTAAAATTTGTATGTCAGTTGATGATTGGCCAGGTGAACTGGACTTCGAGTAATGACCCTTAGGTATATAATTCGGCCCTGAAGCTTGTTAGGCTAGCCCGTAGGCCTTTGTGCGTTTGGTCGGCATGACCTTTTGACTTAAGCTGGTGATAGCAACTCTCACGTATGTGCCCTTAGGCATTTTTTAGTTAACTATTTCGGGCTCAGTCTTCGAGTCGGATTTCGACTCGAGCTCATTGGCCCTCAAGTTTGTGAATTTCAAGCTGGCCCTTAGGCTCTTACGTGTTAGGTCGGTGCGACCTCTCATATGAGCTGGCGGCAGTGGCTCTTACGCATCGGGTCGGTACGACCCTTTATATGGGCTGGCGGCAATGGCTCTTACGCATTGGTTCGGTACGACCCTTTATATGGGCTAGCGGCAGTTGCTCTTACACATTGGGTCGGTACGACCTTTATATGGGCTGGCGGCAGTGGCTCTTACGCATTGGGTCGGTACGACCTCTAATATAGGCTTTATTTTTCCTTTGTTAAGGACTTTTTGAAATTGTGTTTGCCTGAATCTTCGACGGTTCGATAAAAACATCGATTGTAGTTGTTATGTGGCGATGAACGAGAACCTCGAGAGGTTTTGTTTGGTGGCTGAGGGTTTCGAAGCCTATAGTTTGGAGCTGACATGGTCAAAGATCTTTTGCCTATGTCGAGGGTAGCCTTGTTTAACCGGTTCTTTTCGAAGTACTTTCAAAGTAATTGAAGGCCTGTGATTTTATAGTGACGGTCGGGCGTCCCCGAGTCACGTTAGTTTGGCCGGAGCCTTATGACTGTATTGCCTTGTAATTCCCGAATGAAGTATGGCATCTATACCGATGGTATGCCTTTTTAGGGGTCTTACAAGTTCGAGTATATAGCCTTAACTTTAAGGTCGGGGTAATGCCTTTTGTAAGGTCTTGTGTTTTTACATGCCTTACTTGAGGTCTTACAGTTTTGGTTACTCGGTACGAGTATAGTTCATGCCTTGCTTGAGGTCTTACAGATATTTCTACTTGGTACAAGTATAGTTCATGCCTTGCTTGAGGTCTTACAGAGATTGTTACTTGGTACAAGTATAGTTCATGCGTTGCTTGAGGTCTTACAGACATTGTTGTTGCCTTATATAGGTCTTACGAGGCCGAGGTTGCTCACATGGGATCTTACGGCCTCGGGTTTTTGATAAGTCAATGAGGTGGCGATTGGCGATAATCCCCGAGACATTGAGGGCTTCTTAACGCCAATCCCCGAGACATCGAAGGCTTCCTGACGCCAGTCCCCGAGTGTTTGGGACATTTTGGGCCCTGGAGCCGTTTTTGTAAACTTGAAGGCTTTTTTACGCCAGTCCCCGAGTGTTCGGGACATTTTGGGCCCTGGAGCCATTTTGTAAATTTGATATTGCCTCATTGAGGGCTTACGATTTCTAAGCTTTTGACCCAGGGGTCATATGGCTTTGGGTTTTGACGCCAGTGCCCGAGTGTTTGGGATATTTTTGGCTCTGGAGCCGTTTTTGTAAAAAATTGCAAACTTCTTTGGCCCGGGTAATGCATTGACGGAGGGGAAAGTATTTTTTGATTACTTGGTACAAGTATACATGTTCTTGCTGTCAGGGGCTCGATTATTCTATACGTGCATGGTTCGTTTGACCATTTGGCCCGGTACATCATTTTCCTTTCGGGACCCCATTTAGCACGTCTCGGCTTCTCCGCGGAGGCGACCTTCCGGGGGGGATGCCCCCCAGTATTCGAGGTTGATTGAAGAGAAGCCTTGAATACTTGTTGGGTTTTCCTTAGGTATCATATAGATGTTGCCTCGTTAAATACCTTGTCGGTAAAAAACCCTTTTTTTGGATGTAAAACCCGATCGAAGGAAAAAAGTGCAACGCATGCCTTTGAAACCTAATTCCTTTGAGCTTTTAGCAGTAATAGCATTTGAGCATTGATACATTCCAATTGCTTGGAAGCTGTTTGCCTTCCATGGTGCCGAGTTTGTAGGACCCTTTGCCAACCACCCCGAGGACGCGGTACGGTCCTTCCCAGTTCTGACCTAGCTTTCCTTCATTAGGATTTCGAGTATTCAAGGTGACTTTCCTTAGGACTAAGTCCCCGATTCCAAAATGACGGAGATTTGTTCTCCTGTTGTAGTATCTTTCGATCCTCTATTTTTGTGCGGCTATCCGGACCAGCGAGGCTTCTCGCTTTTCATCTAATAGTTCGAGAGCAGTAGTCGTGGCCTCATTGTTCGAGGGAGAAAGGCGTTTCCCCCTTGCTTGATTTGGAGTTGTTTGATATGCCCAGAGCACTTTGGGTAATATTTCTCTCCATCTTCCTTTTGCGCTTTCCAACTTCTTGTTTAAGTTTTGAATGATGATTTTGTTTGTGGACTCGGCTTGGCCGTTTGCACACGACTGGTAGGGTGTTGACAGGATCCTTTTGATCTTGTGGTCCTCGAGGAACTGAGTCACTTTGCTTCCGATGAATTGCTTCCCGTTATCACACGTTATTTTGGAAGGAATTCCGAATCGGCACATGATATGGTCCCAGATGAAATTAATGACTTCTTTTCTCTTATTTTTTTAAAGGCCTGTGCTTCAACCCATTTTGAGAAGTAGTCAGTCATAAATAAAATAAATCTAGCTTTACCTGGCGCTGTTGGTCGAGGTCCGACGATGTCCATCCCCCATTTCATGAACGGCCATGGCGACAGAACTGAATGTAGTTGTTCACCAAGTTGGTGAATCATTGGGGCGAATCTCTGGCATTTGTCGCATTTGCAGATGGATTCTTTGGTGTCCTTCTCCATGCTATCCCAATAGTAGCCTGCCCTGATTATTTTTTCGAACTAAGGAATTGGCACCGGAGTGATTTTCACAGGTGCCCTCATGGATCTCTCAGAGCACATAGTGTGTGTCTCCCGGCCCCAGACATACTGCTCGGGGGCCATCAAAATTTCTTCTATAAAGAGTTCTGTTTTCGTCGAGCGAGAATCAGGCCGCTTTGGTTTGCAGGGCCCTCGACTCTTTTGGGTCTGCGGGTAGCTTCCCACTCTCCAAATAATCGATATATTTATTTTTCCAATCCCATGTAAGGCTAGTGGAGTTGATCTCGGCATGGCTTTCCTCGACCACTAATTTGGATAGTTGAACAACAGATCTAGGGAGTATGTCATCTTCCTCGACAGACGACCCCAGGTTTGCGAGGGCATCGGCTTCGCTGTTTTCCTCTCGAGGTATGTGGACCAGAGTCCATTCTTTGAAGCGGTGCAATGTGACTTGAATTTTGTCTATGTATCTTTGCATCCTGTCTTCCCGAACCTCGAAGCTCCCATTTACCTGATTTACCATCAGGAGGGAATCGCTTTTTGCTTCATTGACTTCAGCTCCTAGGCCTTTGGCCAATTCTAGACCTGCAATCATAGCCTCATACTCGGCTTCATTGTTAGTTAACCTTGCAGTTTTTATAGATTGTCTAATCACGTGCGCCCGTAGGTGGCTTTAGAACTATGCCGAGCCCGCATCCTCTTACGTTCGAGGAGCCGTCAGTGAACAGGGTTCATATCCCGAAAGATGTGCCCGATTTTAGCAAAAGTTCTTTCTCGACCTCGATTACGAGGGAGGGAGTGAAGCCGGCTACGAAGTCTGCCAAAATTTGAGGCTTGATAGCCGTTCGGGGCTGATACTCGATATCATATCCCCCAAGTTCGATGGCCCATTTGGCCAGTCGGCCCGATAGTTCGGGTTTATGCAGTATGCTTCGAAGGGGATACGTTGTTAAAACGCAAATATGATGACAGTGGAAGTAAGGTTTCAATTTTCGAGATGCACTTGTTAATGCAAGAGCTAGTTTTTCCAGGTGTGGATATCTGGTTTTGGCATCACCCAGGGTTTGACTTACATAATAAACAGGGAATTGCGTACCTTGTTCTTCTCGAACCAGTACACCACTTACCACTATCTCGGATACGGCCAGGTACAAATACAATGTGTCATCCTCTTTTAGGGTGTGGAGCAAAGGCGGGCTTGTCAGGTATCGCTTCAACTCCTCTAAGGCGCGTTGGCATTCTTGTCCATTCAAAGTTGTTTTTATTTTTGAGCAAGGAGTACAAATGGTGACTCCTATCCGATGACCTTGATATGAACCGGCCCAAGGCTGCTATCCGCCCGGTCAGCCGCTGCACGACCTTTACATTATTTACCACCGTAATTTCTTCGATGGCTTTGATTTTGTTCGGGTTGATCTCGATTCCTCTGTTTGATACCATGAAACCTAAGAATTTGCTTGATCCTACCCCGAAGGCGCACTTCTCGGGATTGAGCTACATGTGTAACTTTTGAGGATGTCGAATGTTTTCTGCAAATGAGTCAAATGGTCCTCTATGCACAGGGACTTAACTAGCATGGCGTCAATGTAAACTTCCATGGACTTGCCTATTTGATGTTCGAACATCTTATTAACTAGGCGTTGGTATGTGTCCCTTGTGTTATTTAGCCTGAAGGGCATTACATTGTAGCAGTACGTACCGTACTTTGTGATGAACGAAGTCTTTTCTCTATCCTCGGGGTTCATCTGAATTTGATTATACCCCGAATAGGCATCGAGAAAAGTGAGGGTTTCATGGCCGGCCATGGCATCGATCAAACGGTCGATGTGGGGCAGTGGAAACGAGTCCTTTGGGCACGCCCTATTTAGATCTTTATAATCTACGCACATTCTTAGCTTATTCCCCTTTTTGGAAAGTACCACCACATTGGCCAGCCATTCGGGATATTTTACTTCTATAATAGACCCTATGTTGAGGAGCTTCGTTACCTCGTCTTTGATGAATGCATGCTTTATCTCGGACTGGGTCTCCTTTTTTGCTTCACCGGTTTGTATTTGGGATCGACACTTAGTCGATGGGTGGTTATCTCCGGTGGGATCCCTGTCATGTCTAAATGGGACCAAGCAAAGCAATCGATGTTATTAATAAGGAATAAAATGAGTTTTTTCCTGAGTTCGGGGGTTAATCCCGTCCCCAGGTATACCTTCCGATCTGGGAGATGCTCGACCAATACGGCTTGCACTAGTTCTTCAATAGTCAACTTTTTTGCGTCCGATTCTTCGGGGGCAATGAAGGTTTTGGGAGTGAGAAAATCCTCTTCATCATCCTCGGGGGTTTGTTGGCTTTCCAACTCTTCCGAGGTGGAGTGTACGGAATCCGGTACCTCTTCATGGACCGTGAACATTTCCTTCACCGCATGTTGCTCTCCATACACTGTCTTTATTCTGTCCTTTGTTGGAAACTTTATCATCTGATGCAGGGTCGATGGTAGAGCCTTCATATTATGTATCCATGGCCTGCCGAGCAAGGCATTGTACCTTGCGTCACCTTTAATGACGTGGAATCTGGTATCTTGAACTGCATCGGATATGTTTACCAGGCGAGTGATCTCTCCTTCTGTCGCATCGCCGACCATATTGAAGCCGTTGAGGATTCGGGAGGTAGGTGTGACCTGATCGAGTAATCCGAGCTGTTCTACCATCGTCGACGGGAATCGGTTCTGGTGCGACCTTAGGGTTTTGTGGTGGTACACTAACACCTGGAATAGCTACACCAATTTCTCTATGGTCCTCAAGACTGTTGTTTTCATGTGCGTTTTCTGAGTTAGACAGTTTGACCTGAAATCGAAGATCCTGGACAAGAAAAAGTATGAAAGATAACTTGTGTTATGTAGTAAACCAGCAAGAAAACAATCACTATTATTTTTAGCCCCACGGTGGGCGCCAAACTGTTTACCTTGAAAATGGTAATAACAATTAGATTTGATTTTGTGGTTCTAAAAATATGTGATCTATTTTTATGCTAGTTGTTAGGCAATAAATGCTAAGTGAAGGATTAGAAATTAAGATGTTAGCTTGTAGATAGTATAATAATCAAACCGAATGGCTGGAAATCGGGGCCTCGAGCTGGCGATACGGGGCCTCGAGGTCGAGTCGGATGCCTTGCTAAAGGCAGTCGATGGAGGACTAACAGTTGCGATAAATTTGATGGCGGCTCTTTATGACCAATAATGAGCAATAAATGATGAAGAATTTATAGAACACAATGAATATAAATAATAAATGTAAATAATGGGACCAAGAGAATATGTTTATGTTAGAGATCAGAGAATGTTCTTGTATTGAATGTAGTGTGTTGGATATTGTGTTCTTACGAAAATGACAAGGGTCTCCTTTATATATGAGGGGAAAATCCCAATATGACATATGCGTAATTATTACATAAAGTAGCCGGTACAACCACTCAATCAGCCTGGTGCAGGTCGTCACTGTTGGTGCAGGCGTTGTCAGAAAAAATACTGCTCCTAGGGAACTTCCCGCTTACTTATGATAACCACCGGTTCGCTCTGCCCCAACACCGGGCATGAAGGACCCTCGAAGACTTCGAACCCCAAGCTATTCTCCGGGCCCTTCGAGGTGAAATTACATAATGCCTCGCCGATCGTGAAATTTGTCTTTCCGAATTTAGCCGCATACAACTATAATTACTTTTTTTCCTTACAATTGTAACCCATCGAGACTCGATTTTACTTATTGTTACTATACTCGTTCTACTTGTACTTATTGTTACTATACTAAGTCTACTGAAAGCATTCTACACTCAGTTGTCAGCATTGTTCATTAAATTCCAGGAACAAGAATGTCTTCCACACGAATTTCTTTTGCTCATTCGTTATTTTTACTACGTTATTTTTATTGTAGCACTGCTCTTTAATTACGAAAGGGTCTAATTTCTTTGATATAATCAAATTGCTTGTCACCTTACGTACAAATTTAATTGCTTATATATAGTAAAAATTTAGGTTAAACAGTTGTGAGTTACAATTTAATACGAGAATATAGTTATTTAACTATAAATACGCGATAAATTATTTAAATACACTTGTCTTATATTCATTAATTTGATTTAACTCACTAGATGGAGAAACTAGTTGGGTTGAACATTTTCTGACAGTCACTTGTTCCTAACTCATTAAATTTGTTAACCCTAAAAAACGGATAACAATTGAATTATAAGATTTTAAGGATATGTGGATTAATTCAATACAAATGATTAATAGTGTTTGATTAAATAAATAAAAGACGTAATAGATTGTCAAAGCAATAGTGGAAGTGATCCCAGACTCGGTAATTTCTTAATGAAATTTCTGCCTTCGGTCCCGGACTCACAATAATAGAGAGCTGGATGACCAAAAAGTAAGAACAGAGAAAAATAAAAGTATATTGCCTTGATATGCGTCTTAAAAAAGTGTCTAATCAATAAGTAGACTCCCCTTTATATAGTAGGGGGGTTTTATCCCAAGTAAAATTCCATAAAAGGTAAAAATCTTTCGTTCTGCTAATCACTGATTTTCTGCCGATACTGGCCGAGATTCACGCTGTAATATCCGACTAGGCACGAATATCATGAACCTTTGTTAGTTATGCTCGGTTATCTGGTAATGCTCTCCGAAGCTTTTGCATTTGAATCGGACCTGGGGACGTGCCCCCGATTCTTCCGAGGGTTGATGTTTTGCCCGGACGCGGACTCGAAGGGCTCCTTGCCCTGATTCCTATTCCTTAAGGTCACGTCTCTGCTCCGTTTACTTCATCGAAAATCGAGGTGTCCAACGGGCTCGGTTTCACCTATATACAGATAGTCCCCTCGTTTCTCATAGAGTAGATTTACTGAGGCGACGAGAAATGACGTGTGCACTTTGATTCCTTATTCAATAGGTCATGACAGAAACGACAAAGAATATGAAACGTCCCGTCAGTCTTGTCATTATGACTTCAAATACGTGTCAGCCATCGGCAGGTCATCCCTGAATGCGAAAGGACGTGAAACCTACTTTCCTCCTTTGTTCATTTTTTTTACCTTTTGACCAAGATTCTACCTTTGAGTTTTCAGGCTCTCACTACCCTTCTTCACACTCTCATATTTTTACCTTCGTTCTTCAACATTTCTCAGTAATTTGTAGGTGTTTACCTAATTTTCACCCAAATCAGCGCACTTGACTTTCCATCTTTTACCCTTTATTTATATTTTTCAAGCTTTTTCCAGACAACAATGGCTAAAACATCCAAATCTGTCCCTCAACAAGTCGTTTCTTCTTTTTCACAACTGACCACTAAAATCAAGGAGATCACTCTTGATGTGGTCTCCTTGAGAGGTCCGTTCCTAGCACGGCTATCGATGAACAGGCTGTCGAGCCTCCTTTGAAAATGTTCGTCCCCGAGAGTTGTTTGGTTGTCGATGACTTTAAGGTTGAATAGGGACGAGGAGAGGTTGTATCTAGGTATATATGTTTCCGTCACTGAAGACATCCTTCCTGTGGTTCGAAAGGATTGCAACTGGGTAGGTAAGGAGGTAGCAGTCCTCGGGTCCGAGGATGCCATTACTATCCATGTGGAGGGGTATCTGAGTGTTTATACTTATCCCTTCACACTGAGCCCAGCAGACCCAGTTATTCTGGACTTCTGCAAGAGGTATGAAGTATTCCTTTGTCAGATCCACCCATTGTTGTGGAGGATTGTAATCCTTCATCTATACTTCGTGAACAAGACTGAATCTCGTTGGTTCACCATCAATCACCTACTCCACCTAAATAGTCCCTAAATCTTCCGAGGGGGATTGATAAAGCTCACACGCCAGGCTAGAAAAGCCCCATTCTTGAGCATCAATGAGGACCGGGATCGGGGCTGGAAGGGACGCTTAGTTCGGGTGAAGATCGAAGACTTGATCCCTTTCGAGTTTATTCCATTCCCCGAGAAGTGGAATGCATCACGTAAGCACAACTTTCCTTTAAATGTTGATTTTATGTTCATCTTCTTTTTCCTCACCAGTATTTGTGGTTGTGCAGCTGTAGCTCGAGTCCCAAACTCCATTCCTCCGTTCAAGGATTGGATCGAGGGCGTTTGTTCGTAGCCTTATTCTGAGCGCACATGGCGCGAACTCTCGAAGGACCGCTAGGAGGCCCGTTCTCACGGTAAGATCTCACTCCCAAATAAGTAACATTAGGCTCCCTTTTTAACATCATACTCTCATTTCCTCTCCTTTCTTTTTGCAAGCTTGCCTAAGACCATTGATCTTAGGACCTTAGAAGGAAACGAGGACATTCCCTCGCCAGCTGATCCCTCCGCTTTGGGGAACTTGGGGTTGCACCGAAGGAAAAGAAGAAGAAGAAAAGAAAGGCCTCAGGCTCCCCGATCTCCGCGACGGAGCCAAAAAAGAGAGTGGCTTGTAGGCCCAAGAAAGGCTCCGGTTCCCGAGCACCGGACTCGGACTTACTCCTTCGGCTCAGGGATGAGCCTGAGATAGTTGATATTTTTGTGGCCCGTTGGCCGACCTCCCCTGAAGAGCAGGCTACAACCGAGGGGGAGATAATATAGGTCAATCTCTCTTAGGTTCGGGAGACTGATGTGGACACGAGGGTTAAGACCCCTCGGTACGCTGGCTCCGCTCTACCTGGTGTAATAGAGATTTCAGGGTCACCCTCGTATACCGAGTCTATTATTGAGGAGGCTCGAGCGGTAAAGGAGCGATCTAACGAGGTGGCTCATGGTGTGGACGATCCCCTTCGTTCCTTTTTCGAGGGTGTAGACTCTGCCTTTTTGGAAGACTTCACCAAGTTGGGTGACCTGGAGGTGCCGAGAAATGATCCATCTTCAAAATTGGCAGGCTAAATTCGAGCCTAAATTTAATCAATTGGTTCCCCACCCTGAGTATTGATCTCAGCCGCAAGAGGTCGATAATTATCACCATCTTGGAAGATGCTCGGGTCCTTTCAGCTCCCGTAGTAGTGGTGAGATATCTCCGATGCCGGTGACCGAGGAGGACCAGGCGAAGATGAATGGAGTAGACGTATCATGCTTGTTCAATGAAGTGCAGCAGGCGCTGAATCAGGTAAGGCATCACTATGACCATTCAAGTCTTTACTTAGGTCTTTATACTTCTAATGTTTGTCGTTCATCCTTTTGTAGGCCTCTGTACTCCATCACGAGAGCTTCCTTCGGTACCAAGCAGAGGTCAACCAGCTCGAGCTCGAGGTTAAGGAGCTTGCTTTGAAAAGGTACGTGAACAAGCTACTTAGTGAGCAGCCCAAAGGGGACATCATGGATCTTCAGGCCAGCCTGGACGGGGCTCAGAAAGAGGCTATGACCCTGAGGGGGAACATGCCAATTTGGCCAAACAGGTAAAGATTTTTTAAGTTAGCAATGAGGACTTAGCCACGGGGACTAATGACCAAACCTTGTAGGTTCAGCAGAAGATCGACCGAATAGACCAGCTCCAAGTTAAAATGAATGAGCTTCAGGCCATGGCCGACGGTTGGAAGAGCAAAATGGACCGGTTGGCCTCAGAGATGGAAACTGCCCGGACTCAGCTAGCATCGGTAGAAGTTCAACTTTGGGTGGCGAAGGAGAAAGACGATAAGCGGGCCTAGCTGAACGATGAACTCCGAGCTCAACTGAATTCGGCCCTGGCAGAGCGCGATGCCCTTGACAGTGAGTGTGAAGCTATAAAGGTTTAGATGTGCACAACCTCCGCCGATGTTAAAGATATGGTGGCCTAGTATACGGCCGATGTCGAGGCAGCCGAGGCACGCCTGAAAACCACTATCGAGTACATGAAGCGGTTATCTCGAATGGAGACCCTCAAAGAGATCCATGCCCGAGGCTTCTACCTATCTGCTAAGATCAAGGAGGCTAAAAGACTTGAGGTCGAGGCCAAGAAGCTAGCTAACCCCGAATGTGAAGAGGGCTCCGAGGGTTTTGTAGAATCCGAAGGCCCCGAGGATTCTGGTGAAGACCAGATGGAGATGCCTTAGGATTTTTGTCTTTTTTTGTATCTTTTATATTTAATTTGTTGAGGCCATTTTCATTGGCCTTTGTAAAGATATTTTGGGATGTATATAAAGTCTTTTTCCCTTTTGGAGATTTAGCATCTTTTCACAATTGCAAAGACTTCAAATGCCTTAGCATAGAATCAAACGTGGTAATAAGTTATTTTTTCGGAGGTCCGAATAAGACTTGTCCCTGGTGGAATCTTTGCTCGAAACTTATGGGGGACCGGGGTAATCGGAAGCTTTCCCCAGGATGCTTATTTATGCGTTTTAAGACTATATCTTTGCTGAGGTTAACCTTTGAATAGGTTTGAAATTTTATTTGAAGGCCTTATGTTTCGATAACGGGCATCGGACGTCTCCGAACCATTTTTAGGGTGGTCATAGCATTTTAAGTTCAGGAAATGCCTAATAGGCTTTGTACCTCTGGGTTTTGATAACCTGAGCCGTCCGAGTTTGTCTTGGGCGACAGTACCCGAGTGGGGGTGGTCCTTTAGGTTCAGACCATTTTTAGGGTGGCCGTAGCCTTTTAAGTTTAGGCACTGCCTAATAGGCTTTGTGCCTCCAGGATTCGGCAACCCGAGCCATTCGAGTTTTGTCTTGGACGACAGTCCCCGAGTGGTGTAATCTTTTGGATCCGGATAGAGGTGGCCCTTGGGCTCGATATTCTTAAGGAACAAAATGCAACACTCTTTAAGGAACAAAATGTGTATCAACAAGGTAGAAGCTTTCTTTCATTCCTGTGCGTAATATACAAGATTGTAAGCATGTAAAATCCCCATATTGTGGCTTAGGCGGTCTATGCGGGCATAGTTCATTTAACCGTTTGGCCCTTACAATAAATCCTATCAACCAAGCCTAGACTGTTCAAGAACAAAGTTTCCTTCCTTGCTAGATATCTTCACCCAAGGGTGATGGTCCCCAATATTCGAGATCGATCTTCGAGAGGGCTCGGATACTATTGATATGGCCATCGACTGCGATATAAAACCGGTCTTCCTAAGTTATCACGATCCATTGCGGTCTCGTTAAAAACCTTGCCGAAAAACCCATTTGGGATAAAATCGATTCAAGGGAAAAAAAGTGCAATGCGTGCATTCAGACCTAACAACTACATCATCCTTCGGTTGTTGTTGCAAATGTTAGTCCAATTCGCAAAAAAAAAAAGAATAAATGAAGTCGTACCTTAGCTGTAGTATCATTTTAAGTGGGTCACGTTCCAGTTGCTCGGTAGCTGTGCACCATTCCTTTCTTCGAGTTTGTACGAACCTTTATCGGTAATCTCGATAATTCAAAATGGACCTTCCCAATTCGGTCCCATCTTCCCTTCGCTCGGGTTCCGGGTGTTCAATGTCACCTTTCTTAATACCATGTCCCCTATATTGAAATTTTGGAGGTTGGCTCTCCGTTGTAATACGTTTCGATCCTCTCTTTCTGGGTGGCAAACTGGACGAGGGCGACCTCGCGCCTCTTATCCAATAGTTCCAGGCTCATGCTCATGGCCTTACCGTTTGAATCTTCGGTCGCATATCAAAACCTGATACTTGATTCTCCTACCTCAACCAGTATTAGTGCTTCGACATCGTAGACCAACAAAAATGGGGTGGCCCCGGTACTAGATTTTGAGGTCGTACGATATACCCATAGGACTTCGTGCAAAATTTCCTTCCATTTTGTTGGCATTGGTCAACCTTTTCTTAAGGTTTAGAGTATGGTCTTGTTCGTAGACTCTGCATGCCCGTTCCCACTAGGGTGATAGGGTGTTGACAAGATCCTTTTGATCTTAGGGTCCTCGAGAAATTTGTTTACTTTGTTGCCGATGAAATACTTCCCATTGTCACACACGATCTCGGCTAGTATCCCGAACCGACATATTTTGTGGTCCCAAATAAAATCAATGACTTCTTTTTCTCGGATTTTCTTGAGTGTTCGAGCTTCAACCCATTTCGAAAAATAGTCAGTCCTATATAGTATAAATTGAGCCTTACTGGGTGCCCATGGTAGGGGACCAACAATGTCCATTCCCTATTTCATGAATGGCCAAGGTGATAAGACCGAGTGTAGTAGCTCCCCGGGCTGATGAATCATTAGTGCGTGTCTCTGGCCACCGTCACATCTTTGTACAAAGTCCCTTGCATCTTTCTCCATGTCGTTCTAGTAATAGTCGTCCCTAGTTATCTTCCAAGCCAAAGACTCTGCCCCCGAATGGTTTTCGTAGGTGCCTTCATGAACTTCTCTCAGAACGTATTCTGTGTCTCCCGGCCCCAAGCATATGGCGAGTTGGTCGTCAAGTGTTCTTCTGTACAAAGTACCCTCCGACAAGCCAAACCTGGCCGCCTTCGTGCGCAGAGCCCTTGATTCTTTAGGATCCAATGGCAACTTCCCGATCTTAAATTAATCTATATACTTGTTTCTCCAATCCAAAGTTAAACTTGTTGAGTATATATCAGCATGTCCTTCCTCCACCGGATATCATGAGTTGAACAACCGTTCTTGAGCTGAATTCATTGTTATCAACTGATGACCCCAAGTTAGCCAGAGCATCTGCTTCACTATTTTGATCCTGGGGTACGTGATGTAGGGTCTCCCTGAATTGATGTAGCATTACTTGTAATTTGTACAAGTATCCCCGCATCTGTTCTTCCTTTACTTCGAATGTTCCATTGACTTGATTTACCACAAAGAGGGAGTCGTACTTAGCTTCGACTGCTTTGGCTCCTAGGCTTTTATCCAGTTTGAGACCTACAATCATGGCCTCATACTCGGCCTCATTGTTAGTTAATTTAACAATTCTAATAGACTGCCTAACTACGTCACCCGTAGGTGGCTTCAGTACGATGTCGAGTACAAAACCATTGCGTTTGAGGCACTGTCCGCGAAGAGGGTCCATATTCCCGAGGAAGTTCCGAGGTGATCAAAAGTCCTTTTTGACTTTGGGTATCAAGGACGGCACGAAGTTGGCCAGGAAGTCTGCCAAAATTTAAGATTTGATGGCGGTCCAGGGATGATATTCAATATCGTACCTGCTAATTTCTATGGCCCATTTGGCTAATAGGCCTGAGAGCTCTGGTTTGTAAATTATGTTTCTTAACGGGTAAGAATTTACAACGCATATGGGATAACATTGAAAGTATGGATTCAACTTTTTGGAGGCACTTAGAAAAGCCAACGCCAACATTTATAGGAGAGGGTACCTTGTTTTGGCCTCGCCTAGGGTTCTACTAACATAATAGATAGGAAATTGTGTACCTTCCTCTTCCCGAACTAGAACTCTGCTTACCCTTATCTCGGATACTGCTAAGTACAGGTACAGTTGTTGATAGAATATAAGGGTCTACCAAATTCTATAGAGAACCAGGTTCTCTATCGGTTTCGACAGTACACACAGACAATGTAGAAACTAAATGACAGGAGGAATTTCACGCGAAAAATTCCCAGCTCAACGGGATTAAAAACCAAGACCTACCCTTATAGGATTTCAACTTCACTACTGAGCAACTTTCAGGTTACAACCTACGCAACCTAGGAATTAAACTCTTAATCCCTCACTAACTTGTAACACACCTATTACAAGCCACTTTGCAATAACTCTATTACAAAGACTTTGAAACTTGACTAACTCTAGCCAAGACTTAAACACGTAGGTTTAAGGTTTACAAGTGTTTCCTACATAATGCTTCTTAAACAAGCAACATAGGAATTTCAGTTTAAGACTATTACAAAGTTACAACTCAACTAAGGACATATAATAACTCTGTGTGGGAACTGGTCCGTGTTATTTTGTTCTTCGTTCTTGAAGCACTTGAAACTTGCTTGCAAGATAGTCAAGTGAATGAGCTCTTCTATAATA
This sequence comes from Nicotiana attenuata, assembly GCF_001879085.1. Taxonomy (NCBI): domain Eukaryota; kingdom Viridiplantae; phylum Streptophyta; class Magnoliopsida; order Solanales; family Solanaceae; genus Nicotiana; species Nicotiana attenuata. The sequence continues at coordinate 9,299,075 of NC_031999.1, forward strand.
TCTAAGTGTTCAAGTGATTTGTTTTACTTCCCTTGAATGCATATATACATGTGTGACATCACTTACAATGATGCAAGCAAGGTAGGTAAAAAGTCTTCCGTGGAAAGTTGACTGCAGCACTGTTCCTGCACTGTAGCGTGTGCATGCAGCAACTTTCCAGTTGGAGAGTTGACTTTGTACAGTCTCCTCGGGAACTGGTAGGGACCTCGTCCTCACTGTTCCTTCCACTCTGAGGAGTTGAATCATATTTCCACGCTGAGTCCCAACCTGGAACCTTGTGATCTTGAGGTCTTGTAAATGTGTAACAGGTTCCTTATCTGGTTCTGGATAGTAAGTTTGTTAGATCATCAAAACATAAAGTAAAGTACTTATAACCTAAGTACTTGTAACCTATCAATTTCCCCCTTTTTTATGATGACAAACTTATAATTTAAAATCCTAGGCGAAGCCACGCAGGACTTGATTGTGAACCAGAAAGACCTTATGTTTCCCCTGAAACTCTGCATTCCCCCTTAGTCAGTACTTGGACTTTTGTGAGTTCCCCCTGAATGAGTTTCCCTTGAATGTGTATTTTGTTTTCAGATTATTATTCATTCATGCTCTCATTCTTTTTTTTCCATGCTCTCATTCATTCATGCATTCATACTCTATTATTATTCAATTAAATCTTCCCCCTTTTGGCATCATAAAAAGAACAGAACATGTTAGCAGCATAATGAAGTCTAGCACAGCTAATTCATGCAGTTATGTGCTCACAACATGATAGAAGACATAAACAAAAGAGCAGCAACATAGATAGAAAAAAGGAAATCACTTTCATTAACAAGAATTGGACTTTTACAGGCGGGAGCAGAATCATTGTTTTCATCCACAGTCTAGAATAAACAAAACCACAATTGCAGAAATAACAGACTATCACCAAAAACTACTTAAGAAGATAGAAACTGGAAACTGGAAACTAAGGGGACATTCTTTAAGGGACACTAGAGGAAGGGGGCTTGGAAGAGGAAGCAAGAGTTTGGAGGACAAGATCCATGCGAGCATTCGCGGACATTTGCTCATTGAGCAGTCTTTATTTCAGGTCCTCCACCTGTTTCCTGAGTTCAACATTCTCCTTTGTTAGGCGTGAAACCTCTTTGTTGTGAGAACTACTAGAACCAGGTACCTCTTGCAATTGACTGAGCTGGCTCTCAAGAATCGCGTTCCTAGACTTCAACTTTCGGATCTCCTCTGTGGCACTATTTTGAGCATTTATCAGTTGAGAGATTGTGGAAGTGCTTCCAACTCCTCCGACTTTTTCAATACACTCACACTCCTCCAGAGTAGTTTTTGAAAATGATTGCTTTTTGGTGCCCACTTTGGCCTGTCCCAGAGGTACTTTGAAAAACTCAAAGACCTTTGTGAGAAGGTACCCATAATGCAGTCCAGGATTCACAACTCTAAGGTTTTATACCTTCTGCATATGCTCAATCATTATGGCAGGCAAATTGATGGAGGAAAAATTATCCAAGGTTTCCAGAAGGAATAGGTCAGCTTTGGATGCAACTGATCTTCTTTCAGCGTGGGGAAGCAACACTTTGTTAACTATCTCAAGAGCAACTGATAAACTGGAAGGAGTGCCTTCTTATGCACCTGTTCCCCATGCTGTACTGCCTTGTCCATGACAATGGAATTTCTGAAGTTTGGTGTGCAGGCACCCTAAATAGATGACATTGCTTTGGTAGGAACACCCAGAATTGACCCCAATAAGGCAGAGTCCATCACTATGTCCATCCCATTTACCATTACACATATTTGATCACCATCTACTGTGAAGAGATTGGTTAGAAACTTCGTACCACGTCCTCATACACTATAGGAGCCTCACTTGTAAACAGATTGGTCCACTGTTGAAATCACAAATGTCCACTAATTGTCTCATCCCAACACTCTTTAGTATGTTACAGGCAAATGTGCGGCCCTACAGCACTTTCTGATTCCCCAACTTCCTTTTCTCAGACCTCAGAGACCCACTCACTTTTCCGTTCTCGATGGAACCAGGTTCCTCATCATCATAACCCCTCTTTCTTTTCACTGACTTGCCAACAGACTTTTCCTTCTCCACTGACTTGTTCTGTATATGTTCACCAGAGTTTTCCACTTCTTCCTTATCAGACTTGTCACCATGCTCCTTCACTGTCTTGTCACAAGAACTTTTACCAACTTTTCATTGGAACCAGCAACAACACACTTGGAAGAACTCTCAAAATCCTTAGAGGTGTGCCTTTCGGATTGAGAGAGAGTGCTTCTTCCTTGAAGACTTGCGGGTCAGGGAACTAGGTTCCTCTTTGGTTTCCTCATCCACATCCACTACAGGAACATCCTCTGCTTGTACAACTTTTCCATCTTTGACCAACCTTCTCCTTCTCCGACTCCTTTTACTCTTCTTGAGGGCAAACCCTAGAGCATTTTTTTGTTGCAACCGTGTAGTAGATCGCTTAGGAGGTGACTTTGAAGTTACCACTGGCTTAGTCTTAGCCCTGATAAAACTAGCATAAACCAAATCATCTGCATCTTCTTCACTGTCAAGATTCGTCTCAGTCACCACCATATTCAAAGGCTCAGTATCGAAGTGGGGGAGAGGGAGCAGGATCAATACTGACCCGAAGAGATGACTCCTGACCTGGATCCTCCATGGGGATCAGGTTCATCATTTCGGACCCCAGTAGCATCATCTTGTGCCGGTTGTTCAAATGGCACAATGCTCCCTCTTCTTCTGATGGATGGGTCTCTTCCTGAGGCTCAGACCCTCCTACACATTCCTCTATAATGACCCCTTCTGATGCAATGGAAAACATATTCTCTATTCCCTCCTTTTCTTGTGGTTCCATGGCGATTTCAACAGGCAAAGGAGTGATACCTACAGAGTCACAACTTGTCATGGTGGTCTCAGTCTCTTCATGAGTAATCACCAGATCTTCACTCAAGTGCTCAGTCATGGATAGAGTAGAAGGTTCCTGAAAAAGGTTCCCTTGTTTACCCTGTTGACTCTGTGTGACTGGTGAGATTAGAGAAGGACATACATTCTTAGACTTGCTCATATGAGGTGTGGACTCGGAGTGGTTAGGCGAAGGAGTGGAGTGTGGAGGAGATTCTTCTTTAGGGTTTGGACTAGTGATTGTGTTGGGAGAGGAGTTCACCGCTAAAATACTGACTGGTGAGGACTCAATCACAGTGTTGTCAGGCACACTGAAGGTTGCTTGATTTTCAGACATGATGAGATTGTTCTCGAAGGACTGTGGATTTGAGAAGAGAGAAGATAAACAAGGAATTTTGAGCTTGGAAGAGAAAGGATTGTGATGTTGATTTAATTATGATAAAAGACCTGTTCTGAAATAGCGGCACCCTTTTGGTTGGGAGATGTATCGTTTAAAAAAGGAGTGAAGCTTGGGCTGTGACGTATTGGCTGAAGAGACACGACTTTAAAGAGACTGTCACGCTGATGATGATGTGGCATTATTTTTTGTCCATTTTAAATTGTGTATGAAAGAACAAAGAAGCTACTAACCTGCGTTAGAGAACTAGGTTCCCCAATAGGTCTGGCAAGTGAGTTTTATTCCCTTATTCATCATGCACTGCAACCTCTGCGTCTGTAGTCATCATGTGTGTCTACCTGTAACGGTATAGAGGTGAGTTAGACTTAGCCAGAAAACACTTTAGCTAGCTTTTACCTGACTATGACTTTCATAACCAATAATGAGGAACCAGGTTCTCAGTTGGGTTTTATCATCCCCTAGTGCAAGGCGATCTTTATGAGAATGCTTTCTTCCCAGGGCTTTTGGTGATGATGTCTGCAACTTGATCTTCAGCAGTCACTTTATTTGGCCCTCTTGAGTTGGACTGAAGTTCTTCTAATTTATTGCTTGGTCCACAACACTTGACCACAACAAGATGCTGATTATACATATTCTGCTTCAGCTGTTGAGAGTGCCATTGAATTCTGCTTCCTTGAGCCTCATGAGATAAGACAGGAAATTAGAGACTGTCCCAATTCAGGCGGCTTTTCCTATCCATTACTTGGAGGACAGTAGAGAACCAGGTTCTGTGTTCTTCTAGGATATCTCAAAATTCTTACACCACCCTTCAGATGAGAATCTTTTGGATTTGCCTAAGACCTTCCACAGAACCCAACTTTGAGCATGATGTCTAGTCTACTTTCAGTGAGATAGAGAAGTAATTCAGTGATGTCTCTATGCAAAAAACCCCTTTCCAACAACTCGTTTTTCAGCTTTTGTTATTGTAGATGCGGGACCCGGTTCCTTGCTGGAATCAATGGGTGTTCTCTACCTTGATCAGTATTTCTGTTCTCTTTTGAGACGAGTATGTCCGGAGGATTCCTCCAACTATTCCACCATCAGATTTTCAAGGCCGACCCTTCGCATTGTTGAGAACATAACAATTATACCCAGATATCCTCAATGTCAGCAGCTTTGGTCAAGATGTTTGCAAACCCTTTATCAATTAATATTGACCGTGCCCAATTTTCAAGAGTCCTTTTCTTGTTTTCAACAACTCCATTTGATGTGGTGTTCTTTGAGCTAAGTGGTTGAGTAATTCTTCTTTGAATATAGCATTCGTACACTTATGGCATTATCCAAACTTGTTCCGTGATTTAAAGCCACTGCACAAGCATTTCACACATCATGTTACTTGTTCCTCAACATGATTAGACCATGAACTAGGTTCTTCAGATCCAGTTTGTTTAGAGATAGACAACGTCCAATGCTCTAGTCTTTTGTCACCTGGTTCAGCATTGTTTTCAATAACTTCCAACCAATTGATATCTCCACTCCGTAGAAGCTCAATCACAGCAACATAAGTACTCTTATGTCTATTGGCTACAACATCGCCTCACCAGTCACAGGATTTGAGATTGTGCATATCCTGGACAAGCATTCCACCTTATTTCCTTTGACACAAATCTTCCAACTCCTAGAGCGTACCCCATTTTTAGCCATTTTCAAAAGGGTACACTCTCTCATTGCATGGTTTTTTAGTGAAGGAAAATTTATTGTATTTCCAGTCTTTTCCTTTGAGCAGCCGCTGTTCATGTGTCATTATTGGCTGCTTTCCTTCACTGCTCCCTGCCCGCAGAAATCAAGGGTTAGATTTAGGAACCTAAACAAGTTTGGGTCCCTTGTTAAGAGAAAAAGGATGAACGAGTGCTCTCTTAGTCCAAGAAGGCAAAATGTGTTTCCTATTTGATGGTTTCCTATTTGACGGACCAGGTCCTCTTGCAGTAGTTGCTCTCTCAGCAAAGACTTTATTTCTTTGATGAGACTGAACCCTGGCCATGCAATTTTCCTTGAGGTGCCCATTGTTGCCACAATGGGTATATAGCCAATTGTCAGGTACAGTACCATACTTGCTATGAGGGTTATAGGGAATCTTTTCCCTTTGAAACCTAATCCCCTACCTGTTTCCCCTAGAGTTGGTGTACATGGTAGTGATAGCATCCGAGGATCAGGTCCACTTAAGCGATTTCTCAAGATCACTCTTTACTTTCACTAGTTCTTCCTGAAGCTGTTTGTTTTTCTCAAGTTCAGCACACAGACTAGTCTTTACCAATTTTAACTCATTTTCAAGCTTAATGTGTGCTTCACTTGCAACTTCCTTTCCATTTTCAGAGTTTCTAGGCCTATTTACTGTTTTAAATTCCTGAATTGTTTCTTTCAAGTCTACTACCACCACTACTAAGTCATCTCTTTCTTTCTCAATGATAGCAACTCTCTTAGTCAAGGTTTCCTTTTCTTTACTTGCACACTCAATGGTTTCTTCTATGTCCACCACAACCACCATTAGATCATCTCGTTCATGTTCAATGCTTGCAATTTTCTCTTCTAAGGCATTCTTTTCTCTTTTCAGGTTCTCTATTGTTTCTTTCAAATCAACTACAACGACTACTAAGTCATCTCTGGTTTGTTCAGCTTCCCCTAGTTCCATAGTCAATGCATCTTTATCATTAATAAGACTATGGTAAACATCAATTAGCGCATTTGCTAATGAAATGAGCTTTTTAGGGGAGTAAGATTTCAGATTTGTATGAGCATCCAGAAAGTTTACCTCATCGCCGTCGTCATCTTCATCAGATTGAGCCATTAGAGCAAAGATTGAATCATAATTAGTTGTTTCATTTTACACTGCCATCATTGAGCTACCACCATGGTCATCTTCTTCTCCAGATTCGCTGGAAGAGTCTCCCCATGCAGTAAGAGATTGCTTTACAACGTTTTCAGCATCGTTTTTCCTCTTGAAGCGTTTGTCAGGAACTTTGTTCCTATTGGCTGCTTTATCAAAGTTGTTATTATACTGATCTTGCTTTAGGAGGGGCAATCATTAATGAAGTGTCCTGGCTTGCCACATTTATAACAGAGGTCATAATTTCTTGGCTCTCTAGAACTTCCCCTTTTTGGAATGCCTCCATTCCTGCAAACCATCTTCTGAAATCTTTTTGTCAAGTAGGCCATCTCCCCGTCTTCACCACTTGAGTCATTGCTGTCCGTCTTGAGGACTAGGTTCTTCTCCCTCTTGGGCTCTCTTCTTTCATTGTCCTTCTTCTTCTTCTTCTTCTTCTTCTTCTTCTTCTTCTTCTTCTTCTTCTTCTTCTTCTTCTTCTTCTTCTTCTTCTTCTTCTTCTTCTTAATTTCATAGCTTTTCAAGTTTCCAACAAGTTCATCAATGGGCAGTGTCTGCAAGTCCTTATCCTCTGTAATGGCATTAACTTTTCTTTCCCAAGAACTGGGCAGTACACTAAGGATTTTTCTGACAAGCTTGTTTCTTGGAATACTTTCACCAAGAAAGTGAGGCTCATTGATGATGGAGGTGAATCGAGTATGCATATCTTGGATGGATTTATCATCTTTCATTCTGAAGAGCTTATATTCTATTGTGAGCATATCAAACTTGGATTGCTTCACCTGAGTTGTTCCCTCGTGAGCTCTCTAAAAAGCCTTCCAGATCTCTTTTGCTGATTGACACGCTGATATGTTGTTATATTCATTAGGGCCAATGCCACACACAAGAATTTTCTTTGCATGAAAATTCTTTTCTATGGCCATTCTATCAGCATCATTGAATTCCTTCCTCGTCTTGGGAATGGCTACAGCTGGGTCGCCAAGGTTCTTTGTAGGGACAAAGGGTCCGTCACATATTATATCCCATAACTCAGAGTCTTCAGCCATGATGAAGTCATGCATCCTAGTTTTTCACCACCCATAGTATTGACCGTTGAACCTAGGAGGTCTGTACGTAGACTGGACTTCTTCGAAGTTTGGTGGAGTAGCCATGAGGATCCTTTCTAGGTGTTAACCTGATAGAAAGAACCATCTCTGATACCAATTGATAGAATATAAGGGTCCGCCAACTTCTATAGAGAACCAGGTTCTCTATCAGGTTCGACAGTACACAGACACAAAGCAGAAATTAAATGAAAGGAGGAATTTTACGTGGAAAATTCCCCGCTTAACGGGATTAAAAACCACAACCTACCCTTGTAGAATTTCAACTTCACTATTGAGCAACTTTCAGATTACAACCTATGCAACCTAGGAATTAAACTCTTAATCCCTCACTAACTTGTAACACACCTATTACAAACCACTTTGCAATAACTCTATTATAAAGACTTTGAAATTTGACTAACTCTAGCCATGACTTAAACACGTAGGTTTAAGGTTTACAAGGTTTTCCTACAGAATGCTTCTTAAACAAGCGAGATAGGAATTTCAGTTTAAGACTATTAGAAAGTTACAACTCAACTAAAGAGATATAATAACTCCATGTGGGAACTGGTCTGTAGTTGTTTTGTTCTTTGTTCTTGAAGCACTTGAAACTTGCTTGCAGGATAGTCCCGCGAATGAGCTATTTTCAAATCTCTAAGTGTTCAAGTGATTTGTTTTAACTCCCTTGAATGCATATATACATGTGTGACATCACTTAGAATGATGCAAGCAAGGTAGGAAAAAGTCTTCCTTGGAAAGCTAACTACAACACTGTTCCTGCACTGTGGCGTGTGCAAGCAGCTACTTTCCAGCTGGAGAGTTGACTTCGTACAGTCTCCTTGGGAACTGGTAGGGACCGGGCCCCTCAGCTGTTCCTTCCTCTCTGAGGAGTTGAATCATATTTCCACGCTGAGTCCCAACCTGGAACCTTGTGATCCTGAGGTCTTGTAAATAGGTAACAGGTTCCTTATCTGGTTATGGATAGTAAGTTTGTTAGATCATCAAAACATTAAAGTACTTATAACTAAAGTACTTGTAACCTATCAGTTGTTCATTTGTTTTTGGAGTATGGAGTAAGGGTGGACTCGAAAGGTACCTTTTGAGTTATTCCAGAGCCTACTGGCATTCTGGGGTCCACGAAAAGTTATTCTTTTTCTTTAATAATGAGAAGAATCAATGACTTTTATCAGAGGATCTCAATATGAATCGGTCGAGGGCGGCTATCCATCCGGTTAGCCTCTGAATGGACTTAACATTATCCAGCACGGTGATGTCTTCTATCGCTTTGATTTTGTCTGGATTGATCTCGATCCCTCGATTGGACACCATGAATCCAAGGAACTTCCCGAATCTGACCCCGAACAAACATTTCTTCGGGTTCAGCTTCAGATTGTATTTCTTCTGTATATTGAAGGTTTCTTGCAAATGTTTCAAATGGTCTCCTACTCGCAGGGACTTAACTAACATGTCGTCAATGTAAACCTCCACTGATTGTCCTATTTGTTCTTTGAACATCCAATTTACTAATAATTGATAAGTGGCACAAGCATTTTTTAGTCTGAACAACATTACGTTATAACAATAGGTGCCGAACTTAGTGATGAAGGAAGTTTTTTCTTGATCGTCCGGGTCCAGCCGGATCTGGTTGTACCCGGAATAGGTGTCAAGGAAACTGAGTATCTCATGCTCGACCGTTGCATTGATCATCCGATTGATATTAGGCAAAGGAAAAAAGTCCTTGGGGCATGCCTTGTTCAAGTCTTTGTAATCTACAAACATTCTTAACTTATTTTCTTTTTTTAGGTACTAATACTACGTTAGCTAACCAATCCAGGTACTTAACTTACCTAATGTAACCTATTTTAAGGAGTTTGGATACCTCTTCTTTGATGAATGCATGCTTGACTTCGGACTGAGGCCACTGGCTTTTCTCCATAAACTGTCTTGATTGTTCCCGGTGTGGGGAATTTTAATGCCTGGTGTAGTGTCGAGGGTATTGCCCTCATGTTGTGGATCCATGACCTTCCGAATAGAGCATTATATCTCATATCTCCTTCAATCACATATAAATTTGTTTCTTGGATGGTCCCGGTGGTATTCAGCGCCAGGATTATCTCCCCTTTAGTAGTTTCGCATGCTATGTTGAATCAGTTTAGAACTCGGACTGCATGTACTATTTGGTCTTGGAGACTCAGGTGTTCCACGGCCGCTGATCTGATGATATTAGCCGAGCTACCTGGATCAATTAATACACGCTTAACTCAAGATATATTTATGAGTACAGATATTACCAGTGCATTATTATGTGGTTGCATGATGCCTTCGGCGTCTTCGTCGTTGAAAGATACGGTCCCCTTCGGCGTATAATCTCAAGTCCATTTTTCCCTTGTAATGGACACCTTAGTGTGCTTTAGCATCGAACCCTAGGGGACGTCGACTCCATCAATGATCATGTTAATGATGTGTTAGGGCTCCTCTTGCTTGGTCTTCTTCTTGGAATCCCTATTCCTGAAGTGATTCTTGGCTCAATCACTTAGGAATTCTCGGAGGTGTTCGTTATTGAATAACCGGGCTACTTCTTCCCTTGATTGTCGACAGTCTTCGATTATGTAGTCGTAAGTGCCATGATACTAACACATTAGGTTGTGGTCCCTTTGAGCAGGATCGGGCTGCAATGGTCGAGGCCGTTTGGTATCTTTCATGCGTCAGATGGCAGATACGATACTAGCATCATCGACACTGAAGTTGTATTCCGATAATCTCAGTGCCTCCCTGGCCTCGAGCGACATGTCAAAACTGTTCTTGCTCATGAGTCCCCGACTATTCTGTCCTCGATCATATCTTTTTTCACTCCTTGCAGGATTACATCCGAATCCATTACTCCTTCGATCTCTGTTATAGGGTTGATATCGATCCCTGCTCGATCTTGGTTCATGATAGGAGACTCTTTTTGATCTATCACTAGTTCTGACGGGATACCCGGACCCGGAAGGGGTCCCAAGCTGATCATCTTTGGCTCTGATATCAGCCCAAGTTACCGCTGGGTATTTTACCAAGTTTTGTTTCAACTGCTGCGAAGCCAATGAGCTTCGGGGGTTAATTCCTTGGGTAAATGACTGAACTGCCCGATTGTCCGCTATCAGGGGCAGATCCATGCGTTCCATTTGAAACCTCGAATTCCATGAGCATGTTGTTATATCTTTGCTTTACCTTGAAAAGGTCAAACTTCCGGGTTTCGATCTTGGTGGCCCTGGCGTGAGCCTTTACAAAGGCATCTACAAGCATAGTAAATGAATCAATAGAATTAGAAGGTAAGTTGTGATACCATATCATAGCTCCTTTCGACAAGGTTTCTCCAAACTTTTTCAGCAGAATAGGTTCAATTTCGTCATCTTCTAAGTCGTTACCTTTGATGGCACATGTGTAAGAGGTCACGTGTTTTTTTGGATCAATTGTTTCATTGTACTTTGGAATTTCGGGCATACAGAACTTTTTTGGGAATTGTTTCAAAGCCGTGCTCATAGGGAAAGATTTTGGACAAATTTCTTGGAATCTAAGCCTTTCAGTATTGGAGTTGCTCCTGGGATCTGATCAACCCTGGAGTTATAGGTCCCAACTTTTATGCTGTTGGCTTTGATCTTCTTTTCCCCTAATTCCACCCGCTTCGTCAATTCCTTGATCATCTTTATTATTCCGGGGATCGCCTCGATTTCAACTTCACCCTTCCTTTTCGAGGTTCATTCATTTCTTCGGGTGTTCTCCCGGGATGGTTCGGGCTTAACTCTACCGGGAGCGTGGTTTTGGTCTGTAACTATGAGCTTGTAACATTTTGAAAATTACCCGCAAAATGATCCCATCACCTTCACCGCCGTGCGTATCCCTACCTACTGACCTAGCTCCCCCGCGAATGTTGTTTTTTGGGTCGGTGGGCAAGTTAGCGTCAATGGCCACATGGGAGTTGGTGTCGATTGGGTCTACAACCGGGGCTCCGTTGGGGACAGCAGGGTGAACCTAATTGCTCGGTACTATATTGTTGTTCTCACCGTGGTGGCCAAAATTAGCATCAATATTCAAGTGAGAAGATTGAGAGTTTGACATTCTTAAATTTTCCTGAAATTAAGATCTCAAAGAGCAAGAGTAAAGTAGAGTGCGTTATGGAAATTTGTATCAAATTGCCACTATTATCCTTATCCCCACTGTTGGCGCCAAACTGTTAATACTCAAAACGGATGACAATTGAATTTATAAGTAGTTTTAAGGATATGTGGATTAATTCAACACAAACGATTAATAGTGTTAGATTAAATAAATAAAAGACGTAATAGATTGCCAAACCAATAGCGGAAGTGATCCCAAACTCGGAAATAGCTTAATGAAATGTCTGCCTTCGGTCCCAGACTCACAATAATAGAGAGCTGGATGAGCAAAAAGTAAGAACAAAGAAAAATAATAGTATATTGCCTTGATATGCATGTTAAAAAAAGTGTCTAATGAATAGTTAGACTCCCCTTTATATAGTAGGGGAGTTTTACCCTACGTACAATTCCATACAAGGAAAAAATCTTCTATTTTGCTAATCAATGATTTTCTGCCGGCCGATATTCATGCTGTGACATCCAACTGGGGACGGATATCACGGCCCTTTGTTAGTTGTGCTTGATTATCTGGTATTACTCTCCAAAGTTTTGGGATTCGAATCGGACCTGGGGGACGTGCCCCTGATTTTTTCAAGGGCGGGTGTTTTGCCCGGACCCCGACTCAGGGGGCTCCTTGCTCAGATTCCGATTCCTTACGGTCACATCTCTGCTCCGTTGACTTCATCGAGAACCGAGGTGTCCAACGGGCTTGGTTTCGCCCGTATACAAACTTCAACAAAATTAAGCCTCGATGTTTCTTTTCTAGACTTGCACCTACTCTAGTTTTCATGAGATGTTTTAACCATAATGTGCAAGAAATTAAGGTGCTTCTTAAATGCTATTAAAAATCCCCTAAGAGGAAGCTTATAGATTTAAGATTACATTAATTTCATACCTTAAGATTTCAAATTACATACTTTTTCTCCTTCATTTTAAATGAACCTGGAAGAAAGGTTGAAATTATATGTCATTTGAATATATTGTTCAAATTCAAATTTTCTTCCAAAGCTCCACACATGTTGGTTGTAATAGAATTTGCAATCTACAACAGTGAATTGAAATTAACACACATGAATTAGTCACTATAAGTATACGAAAGAGACCTTTTTCTAATTCCTATGATGCATTTGGGGCTTATCGGCAGAAACGAATCAATTTAGATAGTCCTTTGTAGCTCTGGTGGCGACTAAATAGCCCTAAACTTAGGTTTGACTACCTATCTAGTTACAAAGAGAGGAGAGGGTCTGATCGGTCGAGCTTTTGTAATCGGTTGCTCATATGTCCATTTCGTTCTGGCTAGCGAAGTCGGTATATTCTACGCTTAATGATAGATAGTAAAGTTATGTACTCATGCTAGTAAAAAACAATATTGAGGTCATTCTATTAAATTCACTATCCATTATGGTCAGATACATACAAATCATACTAATTGAATTCAGGTAGAGCGAGGAATATTCAATCAAAACCCTTAGTCCCATAGGGGGATTGTATACATTCAATCCAGATAAGACACTAAGATGAAAGACGAATCAAGCGAATGAGGGGCATATGTGATCACGTCCAAATGCACACCTCTTACGAGGTATGACACAGTCATTTGAAATAATAAAACCCAACAAGGAGTCGGGATCGAATCCACAGGGAGCTGAGATGTGATATAGTAGTATAGATTTGGAGTGAGTATGTGAAGTATCTAGATTGCACATCCACAAACAGGATTTTGTTCTTACTTCTAAAATTACGCTAAGGATTGCAATTCTAAAGGTATAAAACTACTGAAGATTGTTTTTGAGTGTTTTCCAAAGTTATAAAAAGGCCTAGGGTTGTGACCATGAACTAGGTGTTTGCCTAATGGGATAAAGAATTTTATGTTGTTTTATTGACTGGGGTGTATTATAGCTCATAACACTACGTTGCCCACTCAATACCTCTCGGTCAGAGAGTGGTTTTGCCCAATTTGGCTTTCTCAAGACCAAATGGATATCTACCAAAACGATTGATAAGAGCTCAAGTCGGGTTGTTACTATCTCTAGGTTGAACCCTTTAATTGGGTTAATCGATCTCTCAATTGATCCAATTCCTTGTAAGCTAAGTTAACCTAGACTAGGTCTCTCTTTCTCAAGAAAGACTAAGTCAAATAGGCATAAATCAATTTTTGCAACCATTAATTTCACAATTGAAGCATAAACCTAGCTAAATAACAAGCATCCATTCATAAACAAGCATAAACTTAATCACCCATAAGGTTTACACGCTATGGTTGGGTCACAACCCTAGTAAATATCTAGCTACTTATAGTGGGTATAAAAAAACAAAGAAGAAAATATAATAAAACTCATATTGAAAGATTAAAATATAAAAATCCCATGTTAAATCACCAAAAGAACATAAAGTTTCCTAAAGAAGCAAGGAAAAATGGCTACACCACTTTGAATATTCAAAACTTGACCTAAAAAGAGAAACTATTCTATTTATACAACGCTGGAATTTTTGGACAAAAATGCCCTTTTGAGGTTCTGCAGCCGCACAATTCCATGTGCGGTCTGCACTTTACTTCAGGTTCATAGGATTGGATATTTGTGGCCACACAATTTTGGATCGCGCCCGCATCTTTCAGGTTTTGCGGTCCGCACATTTCTTGGTGCGGCTGCGTAGGGCTCTTCTGCGGACCACACATTTCTGAGTGCGGCCACATAGCTGACTTTTACAGTAGCACAATAATAGTGCAGTCCGCACTTCCTTCAATTCTTGAACTGAACACTCTCTGATCTTCTACTTCTGCGGCCGCACATTTCATGTGCGGACCGCACTTTGCACTTGGTCTCTGATAAATATTCCTTCACAATCTGCGGTCCGCATTTTGAGCTTTTGGGCCTGATTTTTTCCTTGAGTTCAGATCATTCCATCTTGAGTTGGATTTCATCTTAGTGGCTCATTTTCCAATACTTATGCAATTAGGCATATTTCATCAGTTTTTGGGAATATAATTAAACACTTTTGGACTAAAACGAAAGTTAAAAGGCACTAATAAGTAGTCAAAATCCCTACTTATCAACTCCCCGAAACTTAAGCTTTTGCTTCTCCTCAAGCAAAATAAGGTAATTCCCACCTCCACAAGTTAAGAGCTATTCCAGCTAATCTGAGGTGCATCAATCACACATCAATTGGGACCAAGAATAACCCACAACACTTAGAAATTATCAACAAGGCAATGATTTGAAATTTTAAGCACAAATAGTTCTGATTATGATACTTGAGCATCAAGATGTGACTTTATTCATCAAGGAAGCTCGCACTTTCATATAGGTCATTGTGGATCTCAAACTCCTCCTCCTCTACTCTCCATTAGCATATCTCACTTAAATATGTAGCACTCAATTCAAAGATTTGTGAAAAGTTCGCTCATCTCTCTCAAAAGAATGTCACAAGTATGGCGCTAAGTACCATATGCTTTCCCCTCATGTAGATCACCACTAATGTAAGTTCACTCGGATTGAAATCACGTAGGGCTTTTTTCGGAATGTAATGAAGGCTTTTGGACTAAGGTTGGATATGTTGGAATAGAACGAATTCATCTTTCCTTAAGCACTCCATCTTCTCTTTTTTGACTCATGTTTTGCCGACTCTTTGAGGCATTTTCTTTTTTCCTTAGGGGAGCTAGAGATACTTAATATCACTCTTTCATGGTCATGATATTCATATTCTCCTTCGTTGTTTTCTCCATGCTTTACATCGTTATTTTTCTTTGAACCCCTTCAACTCTTCAATTTATTCACTTTGTTTTTACATTTTTCTTTTTGTTCTTTCCTTCTTTTTCTTTGCCTTTCCTTTTTTCATTTCTTTTCTCTTTGTTGTGCCTTGATACCTTTTTCAAAATCCTCGTCTCTTCCCCAAACTTTTGTTTTAGCCAATTGTTTCTCAAGAGTGTTAAGGAAAGCTCGGGTGCTAAGAGAGGGTCACTACAAAATGGGTAAAGGCTTGTAACATGTTTATCAAATAAGAAAGGTTTTAGGCTCAAATGGGTTGACTAGGAATAATAACATTGGTGGGACATTGAAAATTTCAAGCGGGTCAATCACTTATCAAGCTAAGCAAAACTTAAAACTTTGCCTAGAAACACATTCAGGACAAGTTTTAGACCATTCGCACGAGTATTTGGACTTGCAACAAAATATCTCACCTCTCACATAGCTGGACTGTAAAAGAAAATAGAGCCGAGGGTCCACAACAACAATATTCAATATCGAAATCATTAATGGTTTGACTAAACCACTCGATGATTACTTATGTCAACACAAGAGTCAGAAGGTCACTAACTAGAGCTATTTCTTTCCAAGAACTTGTTTTTAATCATAAGCACATAGTTAAGTGTGTGAGTACCAAGTGAAGCATGTTTGACTCTTCTAGTTTGACTTAATTAGGTCTTTTTATTCATTATTACTACTTTTCTTACCTAAACACCAAAAATGGACTCAATCTCTTGAGAAGGTTGTCATGCCATCCTTCGTTGGGAAGAGTCACCCGGTTCACACAAAAACTACCTTGGGAAAGAACCGTGGCATTAAGAAAATCAAAGACTTATTGATCACTTAAAAGTGAAGAGAAATTACTAGATTAAATAGAATCTATTATAGTAAACAAGAAGCTATTAGATTAAACATTGACTACTAAGAAAACAAAATAAAGAAGCTATAAAGTGAGCTAATGAAAGCATAAATGAATATACAAAATGAGAGAGAAAGAAAGAAAATATATACACCAATAGAGAGGGAGAAGAATATGTACATAATGAAAGGAAAAAGAAAGTGTTATCAGTTATTACAGGCCAATGTCAAATATCAAGTCAAATAAACTCCACCCCCCCCCCCTACCAAATAAGAATAAGCATTGTCTCCAATGCTTAGCAAAATAAGAATAAGGAAGGGAAAGAGTAAAGAGGACTCCCTATGTGGCCTTGGATATCTCTGTGTCCATAGCAGCGTCACCACCCTCAGGCTCCTCCAACTGGATCTCATCATCCTCTGCTCGGGAAGTAGCTGGGTTGGCAAATATTTGTCGCACCGCCTCAGCAGTGTGGGCAGCCAGGTCTAGCTCCTAAGACTGGCCAGCTGGTGCCACTGGTGCTGATGGTGCTGCTGGGTCTGCTGGAGGTGTCTCCATCAGCAAATCAAATGGAAGGTCACCAGCTGCTGCTATCCTAGTCACCTCTCGTCTCAACCTGTCAACTGACTTCTTTAATGCTTGTGATTTCCTCATCTTCTTTACCTGATTCCCAAGCTTCTCAATTGCTCCCCCATGTTCCACCAATGTGTCCATGATGGTCTTCTGGTTGTCCATAATCTTCTTCAAAGTGTCTTCCCTTGTTGGAGGAATCTGGGGTGCCGGGGTAGATGTCTTGTTCTACAACAACATTGGATAGGTCAGACGGCTTTTCAGTAGCTGTCTGCATCCAGTTGTTGAGGCTCGCCAGTTTCTGGGAGACTCGCACCGCAGAAAATGGATGAGCAAGCATAAGCACCGGCCTCAGAGTAGAAATGAAGGGAACTGATACTGACGGCTCTGAAGATGGAGGTGGAGGCATAGTGGTTGTACTAGTGGAAGGCCCGGCTGCTATGGAAGGCATGGCTGCTGAATATGCAACTACCACCGAAGGCTCATCAAATTGGCCTATGGTAGTAGTTGGCTTACCCTTGTTCTTCGACTTCCTCAGGTCCTTCAGAGAATACCAAGTGAAGGGCTTCTTTGCCCGAACCTTCGTGTCAAAGCTCTTGGACTCCACCCCGGCATCCGGGGGTACTCTGTGATAGTGTCGGGATACGGGTAGGAGTTGTCACCCTGCCTACCAACCAGAGACATGTTGGCTGGCATGATGGCACCCATATTAATTGGGTACCCAAATATTATCACTAGAACTGCCCTCGAGATTGGGAGATTGTTTTCATTTTGGCATGGATCTAGTCGACTGCACACAAATGTCGGCCAACCTTTAGCTCCAAAGTTGAGGGTGTTCCGCTGAATAGGAACCCATTCTATGCTCCATGGTGGTGGTGGTCCTGGAGCTTCCAAAATCTCAGCTAGCCAAGGGCGAGCTGCATCACCCAGTGCGAACTTCTCCAGATATTGCATCAGCTCCACATCCTCAACCCCAAAAATGTGTTCAGGGTGCTTTAATCGAACCTTACTTTCAAATTTCTCACATTCGTCACCTTGGTCCCCTTCTTTACATGCGCCACATTAGCGTAAAATTCTCGAACCAAGTGCTTCTTGGCATCCACCACACTTTGAGTGAACCATGTCAACCCTTTTCTCTCCCGGAATTGTCTTGCCACATTTGGTTTGTACCTATCCAAGTCTTTCAGTACAAACTAACGGTCAAGAGTGAGCGATCTCTGCAGCCACCACTCTCGGAATTTGTTGAATGCAGTCAGGCTCACAAACCTATTTTCCCACACTTCTTTATTCTTTGACCTTTCACGGCCAGCAACTCTGGTATCACCCCTTCGACCATCATCCAGAATATCATCATCATCAACTATAGTAGCTGGTTCATCGGGGGCATGTGTAGATGAGGGCTCTGAACCCTGACTATCATTTCCGAACACTCAGAAGTGATTGCTGAGGTGGAAGGCTTATCTCGGAGCTAAAATCTCCCCTGAAGCTACCGTGGCTATGATTGAGCATCAGGCTACTTTTACACAGAGTTGTCCTCCGATGCTTCCCTAGATGGGACATATGAACTAGACTCAGCAGGCTCAAAGCTCTCCCGGCTGTCACCGTTTTGGCTATAACTCTTTGTGCGGGGTGGTAAAGTACTCTTGCCTCGGCCTCGTGAGGATTCACCCCTACCCTTTGACGTATCACCACGACCACGAGATCTAACAATTTTCTGTAATAGGCAGCCACAAGAGTCAGTTCTAGATAAAGTTAAGAATAATATACAATTGCAGAACAAAATATTGTGCAGGGTAGGGAAGTGCGGTCCGCACATTTTTGAGTGCCACCGCAGATGGGGTTGTGCGGACCGCATAATTTGGAAGTACGGACGTAGTGATGATTCTGCGGTTCGCAAAATTTTGACTGCGACCGCACATCTGAAGTGCCGTCTGCACAATTTTGAGTACGGCCACACATTTGAATCTAAAAAATGACAACTCTATAAGACAGAGAATAGCTTGATCTGCGGCCGCACACACTTTTCTGTGGCCGCGGTTGAATTTTGGCGGACCGCACGATTAAATTCCCAAACAACGATGCCAAAAATTGATCACGTACAAATGCACACCTCTTACGAGCTATGACACGGTCATTTAATAAAACCCATCAAGGAGTCGGGATCGAATCCACAAAGAGCTAAGATGGGATTTAGTAGTATAGATTTGGAGTGAGTATGTGAAGTATCTAGATTGTAGTTCCACAAACAAAGTTTTGTTCTTACATCTAAAATTACGCTAAGGATTGCAATTCTAAAGGTATAAAACTAGCGAAGATTGTTTTGAGTGTTTTCCAAAGTTGTAAAAAGGCCTAGGGTTGTGACCATAAACTAGGTGTTTGCCTAATAGGATAAAGAATTTTTTGCGGTTTTATTGACTGGGGTGTATTATAGCTCACAACACTACGTTGCCCACTCAATACCTCTCGGTGAGAGAGTGTTTTTTCCCAATTTGGCTTTCTCAGGACCAAATGGGTACCTACCAAAATGATTGATAATAACTCAAGTGGAGTTGTTACTATCTCTAGGTTGAACCCTTTAATTGGGTTAATCAATCTCTCAATTGACCCAATTCCTTGTTAGCAAAGTTAACCTATACTAGGCCTCTCTTTCTCAAGAAGAGACTAAGTCAAATAGGCATAAATCAATGGTTGCAACCATTAACTTCACAATTGAAGCATAAACCTAGCTAAATAACAAACACCCATTTTTAAACAAGCATAAACTTAATCACCCATAAGGTTTACACACAAGGGTTGGGTCACGATCCTAGTAAAAATCTAGCTACTCATTGTAGGTATAAAAGAATATAAAGAAGAAAAGATAATAAAAATCATATTGAAAGATTAAAATACAAAAACCCAATGTAAATCACCAAAAGAAGCTAAAGTTGCCTAAAAAAGCAAGGAAAACGACTACAGCACTTTGAATATTCAAAACTTGACCTAAAAAAGTGAAACTATTCTATTTATACAAGGCTTGATTTTTCGGACAAAAATGCTCTTTCTGAGGTTCTGCGGCCGCATAATTCCATATGCAGTCCGCACTTTTATTCAGGTTCACAGGATTGGATCTTTGTTGCGGCACAATTCCAGACCGCGCCCGCATCTTTCAGGTTCTGCGGTCCGCACATTTCTGGGTGCGGCCGTGTAGGGCTCTTCTGCGAACCGCACACTTCGGAGTGCGGCCGCGTAGCAGACTTCTGCGGCCGCACTTCCTTCAATTCTTGAACTGAACACTCTCTAAACTTCTACTTCTGCGTCCGCACATTTCATGTGCGGACGGCACTTTGCACTTGGTCTCTGATAAACTTTCCTTCACAATCTGCGGCCACAGATGGAAATCTACGGCCCGCACTTTGAGCTTTTGTGCCTAATTTTGTGCTTGAGTTCAGATCACTCCTTCTTGAGTTGGATTTCATCTTAGTGGCTCATTTTCCAGTACTCCTGCAATTAAGCATATTTCATCAGTTTTCGGGAATATAATTAAACATTGTTGGACTAAAACGAAAGCTAAAAGGCGCTAATAAATAGTCAAAATCACCACTTATCAATGTGCAATAGTTTTCTTACTTTCTCTCAATCTCTTCAATTCCATCATTTGAGAGATAAGATGAAAGCCTTCGCTGCGTTCTTGTCAGATTAGTACCACTATCTCAAGGGTAAAACCTTATAACGTAACCAACCTCTCTGTAAGTATAACAAGTTTGAGATGTTCCCCAACACTCGGTCCCAATGACAAACACCTTCCTACTATAAGGTCTCGCCTACAATGTATTCAATAGTAGTGGATCTTGTGTTGGCCGTGTCTGTGAAGTAAAGGAAGAGAATCAAGATGATCATATAGAGAAAAACTAGCGAGATGAGGAGAGAACTTTTGATTGATCTAAACTAATTTTGAGAATACAACCACTAACTGATATAACAAACTTCCAAACTTCTGTGTATTGGCAATTGCAAAGGAGTGTTGTGTAATGACTAAAATATCCCTTACTCAATACTCCCCTTCAAGCTGGAGGGTGGAAGACATCTAACACTTCCAGCTTGGACAATAGAAGTTGATGTTGAGCCATGCAATCCTTTAGTCAATAAGTTTGCAAGTTGCTGAGAAGAAGAAATATGATGAGGAGCAATAAACCCAGCCTTAATTTTTTTCTCACACAAAATGACAATCTATCTCAATTTGCTTTGCCTTTCATGAAAGATAGGATTGCTGAAATTTTGGATAGCTGCCTTGTTGTCGCAGAACAATAGCACAGGTTGTTCCACAAGGATCCACAACTCTCCTAACAAACCAGCAACCTAAGTTACCTCAGCTACTGCCGCTGCCATACTTCTGTGCTCAGCCTCGGCAGATCTTGTCCTCACATTGTGTTGCTTTATGGACTTCCATTAAATGAGAGACCCTCCTATATTTATAACATAACCTGTGACTGACCCTCTTGTTTAAGGACATGAAGTCTAATTAGAGTCACAATATGCAGTCAGAGTAATGATAGGACTAGCAGCAAGTAGCACACCCAAATCAGGAGATCCTTTGATATATTTCAGCACCCTTAAAGTTTCCTCCAACTGAGATTGTTTAGATCCCTACATGAGGTGACTCAGGCTTTGAACTGAAAATCTAAAATTTCGCCGAGTAATGGTCAAATACAAGAGCTTAGCAATTAATTGTTGGTACGCTGCGACATCCTCAAGTTCTAAATCACCAGTTTTACCCACTTGAATATCATAATCAACAATGGTCAATTTCTTATTAAGTTCCAATAGAGTACTAACATGTTTACAACCACTCAATCCAACCTGAAAAATTAGCTCTAGAGCATACTTTCTCTAATTGAGTAAGACCCCTTTCTTAGATCTCTTCACATCTATGCCAAGGATATACCTCAATTCACCCAGATCCTTGACCTTAAATTAACTATGCAATTCCGATTTTTTATCTTATACCGGTGTGGAATGACTTACAGTGATTAGTAAATCATTAATATAGATGAGAATGAGAATTGTATCATTTCCTTGCTTCTTAGTAAATAAAGAATTATCGAATACACTCTGATGGTACCCATTATTTATCAAGTCTTTAATCAATTTGATATTTTATTGTCTGGAGGCTTGTTAGAGCCCATAGAGGGACTTCAAAATTTTACAAACTTTCTTCTCCCTTGTTTGTGGAATCTCTGAGGCAATCTTATGTACACTTTATCATATAAGTCAACTTGTGAAAAAGCAGTGTTGATATGATAGTCCAACCCTTGGAAATTTCTATGCTAATGATTGTTCTTACTGTGACCATCTTGGCCATAGGTGAAAAGTTATCATGATAGTCTTGCCCTTTCTTTTGATTATAGCCTTTGTCAACTAATCTTGTCTTGAATCTTTCTACATCTCCATTGGTTTTATATTTAATTTATACACTCATTTAAAGCTAATAGCTTTCTTTCCTAAAGTCAAATCAAGTAGTTCCCAAGTGTTATTGTCTTTAAGAGCCTATATCTCTTGATGCATAGTTTCTACCCACCTGCTATCTTGAGAAGCCTCCTTAAAGGAACTAGGTTCAACACAAGATTAAAAGGCCTTCAAGTAAGACTAGTAGCTTGTTGTGAGATTCCCATAATACAACCCCTTTAACAGAGGATGTGGGGATTGTCCAGTAAACCTTTTAGTTGTCACATAGTATTTTAGCAAAACAGGGGGCTTGAAAACTCTAACCCTTTCTGGTATCATGTACTGCATCATTAGCTTGATTATGTTCATTAGTGTTGTACATGTTGACTAAAGTGAATCAATTGGTAAAGGATCACCTTCTAGTGGTAAAGTATTAACTTTTGGTACAATTGTTTCTATTTGAGCTTCAATATCTTCTTGCGCATCCTGTCGAATATCACCATCAAGGTGAGACACTAGTGTAGTTGGAGGAATGGATGGTTGTTGAGGAGTCAACTCTACTGAAATTGACCGTTGAAGAAACATTTCAGCTGATTCCAACTCTATGTTCTTCAAGAGAAATACATGCTCTCTAAAAGAGACATCCTTGTTACTAAAGATATTTTACCCTCCAAATCATATAGTGTGTATCCCTTTTGTGTTGTTCCGTATCCATTAGTACAGTTTTCATTAGTCTTTGACTGAATTTATCTCCTTTAGGTAAGATTCTAGCATAACATAGGCAACTAATACTCTTAGATGATCAATATTGGCTGGCTTATTATAAAAAAGTTCATGAGGTGACTTCCCTCTTAGTATAGATGTAATGATCTGACAAGTTATTTTGAGCTTTAGCGAGGCGTACAGCGGTTTAAGGCCTTGAGTAGCTTTACTTCATATTTTAGGACTTGTACGCATACTCGTAATTGAATTTCAGGAAGTTTGGAGTAGATTCAGATGGAAAATTCTCAACTCGGAAGCTTTGAGTTGGAAGAGTTGACGAAGGTTTGACCTTTGAGTAAACGGCCTCAGAATCTAGATTTGAAGGTTCCAATAGGTTTTTATGATAATTTTGAATTGGGCATATGTTCGGGTTGAGTATCAGATGATTCGGGAGCATTTCAGCGCTTAATGTGGTAGTTGGCATTTTAATGGTTTTAGAATTTCATAAGTTTTATTTGACGTGGACTTTGGTGTTATCACTGTACATTTGGGGTTTTGACCCTTGGAATAGTTTTTTTTGTGATTTATGACTTGTACATAAAGTTTGGTGTCGTTCCATGATGTTTTGATATGATTCAGACGCGTTTGTCGAAGTTTGAATGCTTGAAAGTTGAAAGAAAGATTTTGATCGCCAATTCATTGTTTTGATGTTATTCGCAGCGTTTTGTGCCTTTCAATAAGTTTGGATAAGGTATTGGGACTTGTTAGTATGATTGGATGGGGCCCGGGGGGCCTCGGGTGTGTTTCGGGATAGTTTCGGACAAATTCCCCTTGTTTTATCACTGCTGGTTTCTGTGTGTTGGGTGTGCATCACGGCCGCGGGAGGATGGTCAGGATCGCAAGGCTAGCTGGATTGTTGGCATTTTTGTTTAATGCGATCGCGTAAAGGGAGCCGTGATCGCGGATCTGGAGCAGGTTATTCTTTGCGTTTCTGCGGGTAGAGTCGCGAACGCGGTGGGTTGGGGAGGCAGGCCTGTTTTGGAAAGTTTTACTACACGATCGTAGAAGGACTCACGTGATCGCGAAAGAGGAATCTATTGAGGCTATGTTTGGCCTTCACGTGCGTTAATGGGCTCGCGTTCGCGGAGGCCTGGGCAGGCTGTGTTTCGCGATCGTGAAAAGGGCGTCGCGTTCGTGTAGAGAAATTTCATTGGCGAAGATGGTTGGCTTTCACGACCGCGAGGTGTTTTCCGCGATCGCGAGGAAGGGTCGCTGGGCAGAACACTTCTTAAAAATCTTGTTTTGGATCATTTCATCTCGTTTTCCTCTTTGGAGCCGACCTTGCGGGCGATTTTGCAGAGTCATTTTCATCAATAATAAGGTAAGTGATTTCTACACATTGTGAGTTATACACACGAATTTAGGCTTGTTAATTCAAGAATTTAAGTAGAAAATATGGGATTTTTGGTAGAAGACCTAGAATTGGTATTTTTCAATTTTGACAACGAAATTGGAAATGAAATTAAGAATAAATGATATGTTTGGGTTCGTGGTGTTATGAGTAATGTTAATTTTTGAAATGTTTTGGAATTCGGGCACGTGGGCCCGAGGGTTGAGTTTGTTGACTTTTTGAGCAGAGTTGAGGATTGTTATAAATTGTTAAATTATAAGCATTTGGGTATATTTTGATTGATTTGCACATGGTTTTACTAGTTTCAGATTGATGGAGTTTCGGTTTGAGGTATTAGAGAGGCGTTGGAGCCGATTATGGAACTTTGGAGCGAGGTAAGTCTCTTGTCTAACCTTATGAGGGGAAAACTTACCCCTAGGTGATGTATTTTATTTGTGCTACTTGTTGTGGGGGCTACAGACGCACAACGGGACGGGATTTTGTACGTAGCAAGATTCATGTTTATGTCCGGGTAGGCCTAGGACTTTACCCTGCAATAAATTGTATTACTTGAATTTAATCTTTAGCTTAACTATTTGAAAACTATGAGTAAAAGCTGATAAAGATCATGTCAGATCGAATCTAAATTTTATGAGCTATTTGGCAGGATAATCGATTGATGGTAAATATCATGTTTACGTTACTTTTCTGACCTTGTATAGTAAATACGCGATTCGTGAGTCGATAAGTTCCTTCTCTTCCTAGGGTTCGGGCCGAATGCCTCATCAATATATGTATATAAGAGATGTATCCATGGATCAGGCTGTGCGACCTTGCCAGTGTATGCACACGACTATATGGATCAGGTCGAACAACGTCAGCATAATTCGTGCGTAAAATCGCTAGGAGTCCGAATACCCACAAGATTACCCTCTTAATAAAACTTTGAAATTACGTAATATTCTCTTTATGACCTGAGATTGGATATCTAAGTGATGGTTCTTATTTGTTGAGATAGCATGTGGCACTTGGGGATATTTAAACTGATAATATTTGTTAACGGATTTCTTTTTCTACCATTCCTTATTCTATTGATCCTGTTGTATTTCATGTCTACTTATCATTCCTGCATTTTATTTATTGGACCACTAGTAAGTTTCAATGTCGACCCCTCGTCACTACTTCTCTGGGGTTAGGCTAGATACTTACTGGGTACGTGTTGATTTACGTACTCATGCTACACTTCTACACCAAAGGTGCAGGATCAAGCAGGTTGGTGGTCATCCTGGCGCATAGGCACAACTACTGAGGGGACTTTATGGTGAGCTGTTTTCTATGCTATGCATCGCAGCCCTCAGAGTCTTCATCTTATTTATTTACTTTATCTTGTCTATTTTATATTTCGGACATATGTTGTATTATTATTGCACTCTTTCGGAGATGCTCATGCACTTGTGACACCGAGTTTTGGGGATGTTCTAGAATTCGTTTACGATTTTGCTTAACATGGACACACTTTTAATTTATAATTTAGAACGATTTTTAATGCATTAATTTCTGTATCTAATAAGATTCATGATTTCAAAAATAATAAAATGTGTAATTAAGTTGGTAGTTCACCATTGGCTTGCCGGACGGCGACGTTGGGCACCATCACGACCTATTATGGGAATCGGGTCGTGACAGCTTGGTATAAGAGATCTAGGATCACTCGGGTCTCACGATCCATGAGCAAGACTAGCAGAGTCTTGTGGATAGGTACGGAGACGTCTGTACTTAACTTCGAGAGGCTACAGGGCTGTTACGACCACTTCCCTTTTTTGATTCCACGTCGTGCGATTTGATTCCATTGAGGCTTATGCTTTCATTTCCTTCCTACTCATTCTTATACAATGTTGAGAGTTTGTTATCAATTAGGCATGAAGGAGTTGTAGTGGTAATGTAGATGTGGTGCATGATGTTTCTCCCTGCGTATTCGAGCGAGCTATTATCGTCGTCTTGTGGAAGGGCGCTCTATTATTTCATCCCAGTGCTGGTGTTGCCTACAGTTTGGAGGGTATGCACAGTGTATTATGAGGTTCATGTGTTGCTATCACGTAATATTGGTGTGGATGGTAGAGTGCTTATTTATGTATCGCGACAGTAAATGGATTACATGGTTCATGGTTTAGAGGTTCGGAATTTAATTCCTGTGGAGGAACAAAAATTTGTCATGACCCCAATTCGCCCTCCGTGAACTATCGTGACGGATCCTAGTCTCTACGACTAGGTAAGCGTAACAAATTGCGGAAAAAGAAACAACAAAATAAAACTAGCCAAAACTGCGGAATAACATAATGAAAACATTTAAGATGCCGCTTGGCATATACAATACAAACTTCTCAAACTGCAACTACATTTCCCAAAACCCGGAATCTAATGAAATCACAAGCTGTGGAATAACTACAAAGTGTTCTAACTCCAGAGCGTCTAAGCAAAAGAAGAAACACATAAGGGATATAACTAAAAGAGAGAGTAGATAGGGACTCCTCGGTCTGCGGACACGGCAGATATACCTCAAAGTCTCTAGAGATTGCCTCGCCTCGCTAACGATATGGCTGATTCGATGTACCTGGATCTGCACACAAAAAATATGTGCAGGAAAGAGCATGAGTATACCACAGCGGTACCCATTAAGTGCCAAGCCTAACCTCGGTCGGGTAGTGATGAGGAAGGTCAGGGCCCTACCGGTTATAAAATATAAAGCAAGGTAAGACAGTGTAAGGTGCAACAGTATAATCAAAACAGTATCAGAAAATGAGAAGAAATAAGAGACAAATATACACTCACTACACAGAAACATCAACAGGGGATCTCTCGAGATCCCGTCCCGTAGTCCCAAACTTAAATACGCGGGGATCTCTCAGTATCCTCAATATGTATGCTAGGGATCTCTTGGTATCCTCAATATATATACAGGGGATCTCTTGGTATCCTCAATATATGTGCTGGTGATCTCTTGTTATCCCGAGGATCTCTTGGTATCCTCAATATATGTGCTGGAGATCTCTTGGTTCATGTGTTGCTATCGCGTAATGTTGGTGTGCATGGTAGGGTGCTTATTTATGTATCGCGACAGTAAATGGATTACATGGTTCATGGTTTAGAGGTTCGGAATTTAGTTCCTGTGGAGGAACAAAAAATTGTCATGACCCCAATTCGCCCTCCGTGAACTATCGTGACGGATTCTAGTCTCTACGACTAGGTAAGCGTAACAAATTGCGGAAAAAGAAACAACAAAATAAAACTAGCCAAAACTGAGGAATAACATAATGAAAACATTTAAGATGCCGCTTGGCATATACAATACAAACTTCTCAAACTGCAACTACATTTCCCAAAACCTGGAATCTAATGAAATCACAAGCTGTGGAATAACTACAAAGTGTTCTAACTCCAGAGCGTCCAAACAAAAGAAGAAACACAGAAGGGCTATAACTAAAAGAGAGAGTAGATAGGGACTCCTCGGTCTGCGGATGCGGCAGATATACCTCAAATTCTCTAGAGATCGCCTCGCCTCGCTAACGATATGGCTGAGTCGATGTACCTGGATCTGCACACGGAAAACATGTGCATGAAAGGGCATGAGTATACCACAGCGGTACCTAGTAAGTACCAAGCCTAACCTCGGTCGGGTAGTGACGAGGAAGGTCAGGGCCCTACCGGTTATAAAATATAAAGCAAGTTAAGACAGTGTAAGGTGCAACAGTATAATCAAAACAGTATCAAAAAATGAGGAGAAATCAGAGACAAATATACACTCAGTACACAGAAACATCGACAGGGGATCTCCCGGGATCCCGTCCCGTAGTCCGAAACGTAAATACTCGGGGATCTCTCAGTATCCTCAATATGTATGCTCGGGATCTCTTGTATCCCGAGGATCTCTTGGTATCCTCAATATATGTGCTGGGGATCTCTTGTTATCCCGAGGATCTCTTGGTATACTCAATATATATGTGCTGGGGATCTCATGGTATCCCGAGGATCTCTTGGTATCCTCAATATATGTGCGGGGGATCTCTTGGTATCCCGCACTACAGTGAAAATCAATATATGCGCAGGGGGATCTCCCGGAATACTCATCCGTAGTCCCAAAATAAAAGACAACAATATCAAGGAAAGAATCCACAATTTCATTCAAGAGAGAAACAGTATGAAGTAACACAGTATAATGATAAGAATAACAACAATTACAACAGAGAAAATATCGCAGAAGAATACAACTCAACATAGAGATAGCAACCGGGGTTCTACCGGGATATCGTCCTGTAGCCCCCAAATGTAAATATCCAGCAACCGGGGATCTACTAGGATACCGTCCTATAGCCCCCAAATGTAAATATCCAGTGGATCTCCTAGGATACCATCCCGTAGTCCAACTCATAGTGCGCAGGGATCTACCGGAATCCCGATCTGTAGTCCCTAAATGTAAATACCCAGTACTGGGGGAATCTACCGGGTGCGGTCCTGTAGTTCCATATAGCTGTGCAAGGGGATCTACCGGAATACCACATCCGTAGTCCCAAATAAACAGACAAGGGGGATCTACCGAGAATCGTCCGTAGTCCCAATGTAAACACGTAGCAGCAACACAAGGATAATCAACTCAAACCAATTAATATCAAAATTGACAGGTAATTCTAACCTAACATGTTGCACAGAGTTCACATAAATAGTTTAAGCAGATAGGATAATTAATACACTTAAGCATGCTTCCCTAAACTACGTAGTAGGCTTAAAAATACAAGTAATGTTCAAGAAGAAAGAAACATAGTTAATTTACTTAATGAAAAACGGGTTTCCAACAATTAGGAAGTGTACGCACTCGTCACCTCACGTGCACGGCATTCATATAACAACAATACAAAATCCTAGGGGGAATGTCCCCCACACAAGGTTAGACAAGCCACTTACCTCGAACCAGCTCAATCAAATCTATACCACGTTCTTGCCACGAGTATTCGACTCCAAATGGCCCAAATCTATTCAAAGTAGTTGCATAATGTAAATAACACTTCAGAATCCTCATACTCTCACGAATTCATTTATACAAAAATTATTCCAATCCGACATTGAAATCTAGGTCAAAACCCCAAAATTAGGCCTAAGAACTTTTCTCCACTTTTCCCAAATTTTTCATCCCAAATCCGAAATTAAATGACAAAACTAAGGTTAGATTATAGGATTACAACTAGAAAGGGATTAGAAATCATTACCCACTGATTTCCTCTTCAAAGTCATCCCAAAATCGCCCTCAACCGAGCTCCAAATCAATTTCTAAGGTTTTGAAGCTAAACCCTCGATATTTCCTATTTCTGCCAAGCAAATCCGCTTCTGCGGCCATGGGACCGCACCTACGGTCCCGCTTCAGCGGAAAAGAACCGCACCTGCGGTACCGCATCTGCATCCAAAGCACCGCATCTGCAGTTTTCACTTAAAAGAACATTTCCGCATCTGCGACAAAATGCACGCACCTGTGATAGCGCAGGTGCGCTCCAGTAGCCGCTTCTGCGGTTCCAGCTGACCTCTCTCTTGGCCGCATCTGCTGCCCGATCGCCACTTCTGCTAGTCCGCACCTGCGGTCCCCTAGCCGCATGTGCGGTTATGATAGCAAATGGAAAAACTTCAGCTGCCAAACCCAACTCAAAATCTTCCGTCAACCATTTGAAATCACCCCGAGGCCCACGGGACCTCAACCAACAACACGAACAAGTCATATACCACTATCCAAACTTATACCAATCTTCAAAACACCTCAAACAACATCGAAACACCAAATCATCACCGAATTCAAGCCTAAGAATTCCAAAAACTTCCAAATTCCGCTTTCGATCAAAAAGTCTATCAAACCTCATCCGAACGACCTGAAATTTTGCACACACATCACATATGACCCAACGAACCTACTGCAACTTCCAGAATTCTATTCCGACCCCTATATCAAAATCTCATCTATCAAGCGAAACATAAAAAATTCGACTTTTGGCATTTCAAGCCTAATTAAGCTACGGACCTCAAAAACACAATCCGGACACGCATCTAAGCCCGAAATCGCCCAACGAAGCTAACAGAACCATCAGAATTCCATTCTGAGGCTGTCTTCACACTGCTCCGACTACGGTCCAAATTCTAAATCTTACTCTCTCCTTTAGGGACTAAGTGTCCCAAAATACTCCGAAACTCAAAACAAAACCTCCCCGCAACTCAGAATAGCAGAATAAACACGGGGAAAATAGTTAATAGGGGATCGAGATGTTAATTCTTAAAACGACCGGCCGGGTCGTTACAAAATTGAACCATGGATGTTCAGGCCTTAGTTGAAGGAGTAGTGAGACTTGATATTTTCAAACATGATGGAATTCTTATTTGTGATGTGGTGCCATCGTCCTTGTTGGAACGCGTTAAGGCTCGTCAGAGTTATGGTCTCTTTTGATTTGCCTTCAGGGCACGATGTTGTGTAATGATACATAAGCATCAGTTATTAGAGATGGCGGTGTATAACGTGTTGATGGCTCGAGAAAGATGAACTTTATGGAGACTCATAGGTTGTGGAAATTTATCCGTTCGGGTGCTACAAATATGAATTATGGTTTGAGGCACTATTTTGGCAGCGAAGGAGAAGGAAGGATGTCGATATGGAATTACACAGGTGGCCTATCTCCTGTGGGCAGGCTAGCAAGTGTGTGATTGTTGATAAAGTTCCAACGAAGATTTCTACATTCTACCCAACGGGGAGGCATGTAATGCAATGTTAGAGTAGATCACTTGAAGAAGATGGTACG
Source organism: Nicotiana attenuata (assembly GCF_001879085.1). Lineage (NCBI taxonomy): Eukaryota > Viridiplantae > Streptophyta > Magnoliopsida > Solanales > Solanaceae > Nicotiana > Nicotiana attenuata. Next base: position 9,329,982 of record NC_031999.1, read on the forward strand.
ACTGTCAGCAGGTTGAATGTACGATTGTGGTTGATAATTTGGATTGTTTTATGAAAAGCTTAACGGGATATTGAGAGAAATTTGGCGGGTAACGGTGCGAGATCATTGTAACTGAGGAGGAAGAGTTATTACAGGTTCTAGATTTATGTGATTGCATCTTAAAGCTAAGAGGGGAGTCTATCGTCTACAATTGGGTTACATGGTTATGTGCCTTGGCAGTAACGCATTATCGGTACATTGGTGGATCAATTATGACTAAGTATAGAAAACATCAAGGGAAATTTAGGCAAAGAAGTTGATGAATGTGGGCTTCATTTTGCCTTGTCGATTCATGTGTAAATTTTAAGATGAATCAGAGTTTATGCTTCTTATAAATGTGGCGTAAAAAAAGAAGAATTCATTACGTACGCACAACGTGATGAGAGTCCGTACGTAGCTAGATTCATGCTCATGACTTAACAGACCTAGGACTTTACCATGCAATAAATTGTATTACTTGAATTTAATTGTTAGCTTAATTATTTGAAGACTATGAGTAAAAGATGATAAAGGTCATGTCAGATCGAATCTCAATTTCATGAGGTATTTGGTAGAATAATCGATTGATGGTAAATATCATGTTTACGTTACGTTTCTGACCCTGTATAGTAAATACGCTATTCATAAGTCGATAAGTTCCTTCTCTTCCTGGGGATCGGGCCGAACGCCTTGGCAGTATATGTATATATGAGATGCATCCATGGATCGGGCCATACGACCTCGTCAGTGTATGTACACGACTATATTGATCGAGCCGAACGACCTCAACATAATTCGTGCGTAAAATCACTATGAGTCCGAATACCCACAAGCTTACCCTCTGAATTAAACTTTAAAATTACTTAATATTCTCTTTATGACCTAAGATCAGATATTTAATTGATGGTTATTTGTTGAAATAGCATGTGGCACTTGGGGATATTTAAACTGATAATATTTGTTAACGGATTTCGTTATCTATCGTTCCTTATTCTATTGATCCTGTTGTATTTCATGTCTATTTATGATTCCTGCATTTTATTTAATGAACCACTAGTAAATATCGATGTCGACCCCTCGTCACTACTTCTCTCAGGTTAGGCAAGATACTTACTAGGTACACATTGATTTATGTACTCATGCTACATTTCTCTACTAAACATGCAGGATCTGACAGGTTCACTTGGTGGTCATCCTGCACGTAGGCGCAACTGCTGAGGGGACTTTATGGTGAGTTGCTTTCTATGCTACGCATCGGAGCCTTCAGAGTCTCCATCTTATTTATTTACTTTATCCTGTCTATTTTACATTCCAGATATATATTGTATTATTATTGCGCGCTTTAGTAGATGCTCATGCACTTTTGACATCATATTTTCGGGATATTGTAGAATTCGTTTATGATTTTGGTTAATATTGACACACTTTTACTTTATATTTTATTTTAAATTGTATGTATCTCTGATTTTTAATGCATTAATTTCTTTATCTAATAAGATTCATGATTTTAAAAATAATAAGATGAGTAATTAAGTTGGTAGTTCAGCGTTGGCTTGCCTGACGGTGACGTTGGGCACCATCACGACCTGTTGTTGGAATTGGGTCGTGACTATAAAAGTAGGTCATTTATTGAGCAAATAAATAGTTGTCTTGATACACTCTCCCCAAAACCTTTTAAGATCTGAACTTTGGAATTTCAGTGTTCTAGCCACTTCAAGAATATATTTTTGCTTCCTTTCCACTACCCCATTATGTTGGGGGTATAAAGATAGCTGCTCTGATAGACAATTTCTAATGAAGAGGATAACTCATTATAAATAGAATTGAAAACTCTGTTCCATTGTCATATCTCAGTATTTTAATAGTCAAACGAAACTTATTTTGTACCATTGAGAAGAAGTCTTTCAATACAACTATCATCTCACATTTTGATTGCAACAAAGATACCCAAGTAAACTTGTTATAATCATATGTATCGTAATAAAATAATATGTTATATCATATGTAAAAATTCTATGAGGACCCCATACATCTACATTAATAAGCTAGAAAATACTGATAGATTCATGACTACTTGAAGGAAGCTTCAGCCTACTTTTTCTAGCTAAGGGACATACTTCACTGTGATGTTGCAATCTAACATATAATTTATTCCTCAAGTGATGGATATGTTGCATTGCTTTTATTGATGGATGTCTAAGTCCCATGTGCTAAAGAGTTGAATCATCTGTATTATTGGTAACAACCGCTGATGTAGGTATTGTTTTTCTATGTTTGATATAAAGTCCACATGAATCTTTGTCAATCCCCGTCACCTTCCCATTATAAAGATACTACAACACAAAGAACTCAAGGAAGAATATTGCACAGCAACTTAGTTCCATGGCAGTTTTGAAACCGATAATAAATTGAACTTAAAGTGTGGGATATGTAAAGCATCCTTCAAGATTTGATTTTCCAATATAGAAACACTTAATGTGTGTATTACTAGTCATTTATTCCCTGTTGGTACTTGTACTCCATTGTTATTCTACACACTACAATTCTTAATGTCATGCATAATCACTAATTTTTGGCCAGAAGTATGTATTTTTATATATGAACTGCCTCGCATTTTGCTCTATTCTTGTTGGTTCTAATGTGTACTTCCAAGGAGTTAAGCTAATTTTTGTTGTTTATATGTGTAGGAATCAATTGAGAGTGAATTGGATTGAATGCACATGAGTTGGAGCTAAAAAAGAAGAAATTGTACAAGTGCCAAATTCTAGCATCTAGGGTAGCGCGGCGCGCTACCTGTGGCAACAGAAACATAAGCCCAAAATTTTCATCATCTAGGCTAGCACAACCCGCTACCCAAGGCGCCAATCTCGGGAATTGTCCAATTTCGACTAAGAGAAAATCTTTTTCGGTCCTAGATGCCCCAAACTTTTATAAAAAGAGTCCCTAACCTAATTTGGGGGAGAGCTAACATACTTTGAAGGAGAATTCACGTGCGAGAACACAAATCACGGTTGGAGGAAGCTTCTAACTAGTTTTTCTTCTCTTCTATTCTTTTAATCTCATAGTTTATTAGTTCTAGAGTTGTGGGTGCTACATGAACGTTGTAGTTGAAATTTGAATTGCTCTTATTACTTTATCGTATTGGTTTATTTATTCAATCTTGGCTTAATTATTTGATTTCTTGATCACCTATTAAATACTATCTAAGAATCTAGGATTGAACTCGGGAGAGGAAATTTTTAGGTATAGGAATATACCTAATCGCCTTGTTTGGTTACAATACGGAAATTATTAATGCGTTCATGTTAATCCTAATTCTATAGGAATATAGGTGTTAGGTTAGCTTGAATAGACGAGTAGTACTTTGGGAGAATACTACGAGTAATATTAACCTTGTCAATCAATAAACTAAATAAATTAATTTGACAATTTAAGTGGAAGACTCAAAGGGAGTGTTAGCTAACCCATAGCTCTGGTATATTCTCGCACATTGAATTCACATCTAAGCTTGCCAGCGTATTTTCTTTAATCTCTTAGTTTACTACTCTAGATTAGTTGAGTTAAATAATCACACTTTGAATATCAATTGAATAGATTAATTATTGAGTTTAATTTAGTTGATAATAAATCACAAGTCCTTGTGGGAATGACACTCTACTTATCATCTTATTACTTGCCAATTATGTATACTTGCGTGTGCATTTGGGAGCAACAAGTTTTGGCGCCGTTGCCGGGGACTTGAAAATTAACTATTTTACTAGATTAGATTTTTACTTTTTCTCTATTAAAGTTTTTTTTATTTTACCTTAGTTTAACATTTAATTATCTATGTTGGCATGGCATCGTAGAATGAGAATTGGTGAAATATTGGTTATTCGTATTTTGGTAATCCTTGTCTATATTGTGGAAGACCGCAGCTGTGGCAAAATTGTGACAATATTTTCGGGAGCGAGTTGGGTGCACCATCTCAATCTTTTGTGTGAAATATTTGTAATGTATGTGATGGTCAAGGTGGCCATTTGGATGGTTGTCCTAATCCTTATTATTCTTCTTCGAGCTCTTGTTAAGATTTTTCAAAAAAAAAATTGTTAGTTTGATAGGAGCACTGATGCGGAATGCGCTACTCGTATTATGGACATCGTGAGGAAAATAATTGAGCAAAATTATGAAATTCAAAAAAATTGCCTTAGAAGTCAATGTACTGCAGGCTAGAATGGAAGAATTAGTGGCCAATTTTAAAGAAGAACCTCAACTCGACAAAGAGAGTGAGTTCAAACAAGAGGTAAAAGTTGAAGAAGCAGATATAATGAGCCAATCTTGGCTAGAGGGAAAAACTCAGCTAATAAATTATTATGGGTTTCTACGTAATGGTATTTTAAATATGGCAGAACAACTGATAGAAGGAAGAATAGAGCTCAGGCAAGAGATAGACCAATTTGGCTCAGATACCATGACCAGCATGCTTAATTGAATATAAAGATTGAGGCGTCTCATTCCCAACAACAAATTGTTATGGATAGTGGCCAGTTTGTGGAGCAGAAAGAGGAGTTCAAACCATTCGACCAAAATATAGTTAATGATGCCAAAGTTGATAAAGTCTACAAAAGCGAGGATGTCAAAAGTGAAGGGGATTTAAAGTTGGAGCACATTAGACCTCATTGTAATCATTATTCAACATTGTGTTTGATTGGTGACACGAGAATTTATCCATTCGAGCCTATGAAGGAGTGAATGGATGAGGAACAAAGTTCATGTATTCTGAAATTTGCGATGCCAAGGAGACAAAATGACATCCCTCATGTCATGACCTAATTCTATTTTAGGCCGTGATGGCGCCCAACACCATTATTAGTCAAGCCAACAGTGAACAATCTAGTGATTTCCCATTTTAATAAGTTTTCTTTTCAAGTAAATAACTTTCATTAATTTAAAATATTTAACAAATAGCAAATTTAAAGTAATTAAAACGAAAGCAGCTAAATGAAATCATAACTGTAGAAATAAAACAAAAACCACAAGTCTACTAGTGTGTGCCAAGACCTGGTGTCACAAGTGTATGGGCTACTAGTAGAATATACAAAAGATTACTAATCTACTGTCTGAAATGAAATAGACAGAACAATAAATAAAAGAAAGACTCCGGCTGCTGAAGGACGGTTCAGAAGGGCAGCTCACCATGTAGCCTCATAACAGGGATCAAGTGCGCGCGCCGGACTGATATCCAGATGCAGCTGCCTCAGAACCTGCACGTTTAAGTGTAGAACTGTAGCGTGAGTATATAAATAACATGTACCCAGTAAGTATCTAGTCTAACCTCGAAGAAGTAGTGATGAGGGGTCGACATCGACAGTTACTATGGGCCAACAATATGATAATATGAAATTCTAATTAAACATGATAGATATAAATGACAATGAACTCAGAGTAAGACATAAATAAATAATCCTTTCACCATTAGTAAGAACCGAATCAATTCCCTTATTTAAATATGTAATTTCTCAAGCCAATGAATTAATATCAATATAAAGGGACTTCCAGTATTATTATTTCGCACGAATTATTCCGAGGACGTATGGCCCGATCCAAATATACATATACATAAACTGTGTGCACTGCCAAGGGTCGAATGGGACGAAACATAGATGCATCTATTAACCTGCCGAGGCGAACGGCCCGCTCCTATGAGAGTAGTGGAAAAGTTACCCCCTTCGTGAAAAAATACTTGCAACGCGGTTGAATATAAATTTCTCAAGTTAGCATAATATCCCTTAATTCTTTCCAAAATAAAGAAAATTCAACTTGAAACTTTTGAAATCATAAAATCCTGAACATAAACCCAGTCAATACAATCAACAAATATAATTAAATAACACTGTCCACAGAGTATGGTGTAAACCTAGAACTACCCGGATATAAGTATGAATAGTAGCTACGTACGGACTCATGTCACCTCGTGAGTACGTATCCCCCACAAATAGCGTTACATATAAATTTAGTTCACATATGGGGTTATTTCCCTCTTACAAGGTTAGAAAAGAGACTTAACTCACCTCAAAGCCCGCTTTCCGGTCCAAGATTATGCTCAAACCCTCAATTCAGTGCCGAATAATCCAAAACTAATCATATAGTATATAAACTAACCAATACATGTTCAAAAGTTCATATTCCAACTATTAAAGTGATTACCCAAGGTTAAATATAAGATTCCTAAAATTCACCCCCGGGCTCACGTGCCCGGATTCAAGAAATTTTTGAAGAAAGTTGTTACCCATAATATCATGGACTCAAATATATCATTTTCACTAAATTCCATAACCAATTTCGTGTTTAAATCTCATTTTTATCAAAAACCAAGGTTTTCTATCTAACCCATAAATTCCACAAATTTACATGTTAACATCTACCCATAATCTATGTGTTAAACTCACATTACGTAGAAATTACTCACCCTCAATAGCAAGGTTGAAATTCCCCTTTTTGAAGCTCCAAAATCGCCCAAGTGTGTGAAAAATGAGAGAAAAGGGTATAAGTCCCGCATTTAAAACAAGGTTCTTCCCAGCTGTGTCGCCCTTCTTTGAGAACGCGGAAGAAGCCTCGCGTTTGCGAAGGCCTAAGCTGCCTAGGCATTGCGAATGTGACAACTCTTATGCGAACGCGAAGAGTAAAGTGGACTAGTCCTCCCCCGACCCCATTTCACCTACGCGAATGTGAGTGAGGCTTCGCGAACGCGTAGGCCTAGGCTCACAAGGCTTCGCGAAAGAGAGAGCCTAATCTTGAACGCGAAGGGTAATCGCCCTCAGCCACAAATCCTTCTTCGCGAACGCGATGGCCCTCCCGCGTTCGCGAAGAAGGAAACCAGAACTGAAAAATCTAGTTTCTCAATTTTAGCTCCGGGAGGTCCGAAACACACCCGAGTCCCTCGGAACCCGGTCCAACTACACCAACAAGTCTAAAATCATAATACAGACCTGCTCAAACTCTCAAAACGCGTAAAATAACAACAAAACCAAGAATCACACCCCAAAACCAAATTGAATCAAATTATGAACTTCAAGTTTCCAAATCGCTCCGAATCATACTTGACTACTCGGAATGACACCAAATTTTGCGTGCAAGTCTTAAATGACATTGTAGAACCATTCTCAGTCTCAGAATTCCATTCGGACCTCGATATCACCAAAACCTACTCCAAACCAAATTTAAGGAACTTCAAAACCTTTAAAGAATCAATTTTTTTCACTATTAGGCGCCAAAGTGCCCCCGGGTCATCAAAAACCCGATCCCAACATACGCCCAAGTCCGAAATTATCATACGAACCTATTGAAACCGCCAAATCCTGATTCCGATGTCGTTTGCTAAAAATGTTGACCGAAGTCAAACTTAGCCTTTTTAGCCAACCTTAAGGAACTAAGTGTTCCGATTTCAACCCGAACATCCCGAACAACCATCCCACAAGTCATAAAACGGTGAAAGAATGTTTGGGAAGTCTTATTTTGGGGAACGGGGTTCTAGAAAGCAAAACGACCGGTGGGGTCGTTACATTTTCCACGTCTTAAACAAAAGTTCATCCACGAACGGGTTTAGAATCATACTTGGAGTGTTGAATAAGTGTGGATATCTGCTCCGCATGTCCTCCTCGGTGTAATGGCCCGGCTGGTCGTTTCAAGAGTTATAGCCCCGTTCCCCTATTTCCTGCTTCTTTTGTGTTCTTCAATTGTATTTTGACTTACCGGGTTAGTCGGTTCGGGTACGGAGAGGTATTGGAACAAATTGAGACACTTAGTCTCTTGTGGGAAGGTTTAAGTTGGAAGCGTTGATCGGATGTTGACTTATGTGTAAACTGTCACGACCCCAAATACCCCGGTCCTGATGGCGCCTATCACAGTACTAGGCAAGCCAACCAATCATTTACCATAATGAAATCTCTTATAAAAATCATTTTTGCTAATATCGAATAAGTCTCAACTTCGCCATACGAAATAGATGAATAAAACAAAATATGCAGAAAACTAGTACAAAATACCAACACAGCCCAACAAATCCGATGTCACTGGTCAAGAGCCTCTAAATACAACCCAAACACTAATTGAATAATACATCATAAGTCCGAAATAATAGAAATACTACGATAGGAAGGGGAAAGCAGGGTTGCGAACGCCGTGCATCTACCTTGCGATCTCCGGAAATACTCTGAGAGTGCTGGAAGCTCTCACTCTAAAGCACAAGCACCTAGATCTGCACACAAGGTGCAGGGAGTAACGTGAGTACGCCAACTCAGTAAGTAACTAAAATACATAAAGTGTGAGCGCAGTGACGAGCATATAAAATCATATATCAGGAAATCTCAGCAGAAACATCAAGTCAAAGATCTGCAGTTAAATAGTCAATTCACTCGTATAATCTCCAGTTTAAATCAAGTCTTTGAAATCTTTTATTCAACATTTTCAGTAGAGGCTTAGTATAAAAGACGAGTGAAAACAAGAAATATCATAAACAGGCCCCTCGAGAAAAATATCACTCATAAGTATAGCCCCTAGGGCAAGCCTCTCAGTCACTCGTGACTCAGCTCTCATCACACAGTACCCACTCTCAGCACTTCGGCTCAATAACTTGCTCATAGTATTAATAATAATAATAATCGCTGCAGCGTGCAGCCCGCTCCAATATATATAATAATCGTTGCGGCGTGCAGCCCGATCCATTATATATATATATATATATATATATATATATATATATATATATATATAATATCGCTGCGGCGTGCAACCCGGTCCATAATGTATATATAATCCTCACCATAGGGTCCTCAACCTCTCTCAGTCATTAACCTCACGGCCACTCTGGCATACCGGTGAAAATCAGGGAACTAACAATTTTCATATATTAAGAAGCATAGTAATGAAACCGGTTTTAAACAATAAATAGGCAAAACATGACTGTAGATATGCTTTTCAATCAAATAGAGTGAGGAAAGTAAGAAAAATAACCCTAAGGGTTTAAATAGGTCGGCGCAAAGGCCCCAAACATGGCATTCAATCCAAAATATAGCATAAGTCTCTAAAATACGAAATATCCGAAGGTTTCAAATCAAATACGCGGCTTAATAGCCGCTACGGATGGGCCAAGTCACAATCCCTATCGGTGCACGCTCACACGCTCGTCACCTAGCATGTGCATCACCTCATTTATCAAACAATATGAAATACCGCGGTTTCATACCCTCAGGTCTAGATGTACAATGCTCACTTACCTCAAACCGGATGAAACACTACTCCGCGATGCCCTTGCTTCTCGACTCGGCCTCAACTCGCATCGAATCTACCCAAAACCAGATTTCACAACATTAGAATATGCTAAGGGAACGAAGCCCGCGCGAAAATAATAAAATTACAACACGAATCCCGAAATTTACTAAACCCGATCCCAGGGCCCACGTCTCGGAATCCAATAAAAAAATTTTCAATGAAATCCTTATCCTCTCACGAGTCCATGCATACAAAGAATGCCAAAACCCGACCACAAGTGACCCCTCAAATCCCTAAATTTATGTCTCCAATTTCCAAGCCCTAAACCCCCAATTTTAACCACTACTTACCACAAATTTCAAGCTTAAACAGTTAAAAACCATCATAGAAACAAGTTTAGGGTCCAAAAATCTTACCTCCACGAAATCCCCTTGAAATCCCTCTTCAAAATGGTCCCTCAAACTCAAACCCGTATGTAAAAATGGTGGAATAACCAAAAATTCACAAAGGAGGACTTATATACTTTCTGGCCTAGGTTTTTCGCACCTGTGGAGGCTCTTATGAGGCCAAATGACCGCTTCTGCGGTTTCCACTTAAATCCACACAATCCGCACCTGCGCATAAAATACCGCACCTGCGGTCTCGCTGGTGCGCTTGACACTCCATACCTGCGCCTTCTGGACTTCTTGCTCTTGGCCGCATCTGCGGCTCTCCAAACGCTTCTGCGGCCCGCACCTGCGGTCCCCAATCCGCAGCTGCGGTTATGACAGGTTTAACAGCTTCAGCTGCAACTTCAAGTTTCCAAACATTCCAATAACCATCCGAAACAATCCCGAGGCCCCTGGGACCTCAACCTAAAGTAAGAACAAGTCATATACCACCATTCAATCTTATACCAATCTTCGAAACACCTAAAACAACATCAAAACATCGAATTAACCACATATTCAAGCCTAAGAACTCCAAAAACTTCCGAATTCCGCTTTCGATCAAAAAGTCTATCAAACCTCGTCCAAATAACCTGAAATTTTTCACACACGTCACAAATGACACAACGGACCTACTGCAACTTCCGGAATTCCATTTCGACCCCTATATCAATATCTCCGTTACCAACTGGAAAATGCCAAAATTCCAATTTCGCCAATTCAAGCCTAAATCTACCCCGGACCTCCAAAACACATTCCAATCACCCTCCTAATGCTCGTTTGGCCAAGCTGCAAAAATCAGCTTATTTTGAGAAGTGCTTTTTTTTAAAAGTGCTTTTCTCAAAAGTACTTTTGGTGAGAAGCAGTTTGTGTTTGGCTAATTAGTTTGAAAAGCACTTCTGAGCAGCAATTAGTGTTTGGCCAAGCTTTAAAAAACTGTTTCTAAGTGTATTTTTCTCAAAAGTGCTTCTCAAAAAAGTGCTTTTGGAGAGAAGCTACTTTTTTCTACTTTTCCAAAACTGCTTCTGCTTCTCCTCAAAAGCACTTTTTCCTTTCAAAAGCTTGGCCAAACACCTCAATTTTTGGCCAAAAGTGCTTTTGGCAAAAAGAATAGCACTTCTGGCCAAAAAGAAGCTTGGCCAAACAGGCTATAAGTCCCAAATCACCTCACGAAGCTATTCGAACCATTGGAATTCACATCCGAGACCTATTTCACATAAGTCAACATCCGGTGACTTTTCCAACTTAAGCTTACTCAAAAGAGACTAAGTGTCTTAAACCTTTCCAAAACCTTTCCAAATTCGAACCAACCAACCCGATACCATATTACACAGATAAACAAAGCATAAAGAAGCAGAAAAAGGGAAAAACGGAGCGGTAACTCATGAAATGACCGGCCGGGTCGTTACATCCTCCCCCTCTTAAACAAACGTTCATCCTCGAACGAGTCAAGAAACATACCTAAAGCCTCAAATAGGTGAGGATATCTTCTCCGCATCTCCCGCTCGGTCTCCCAGGTAGCCTCCTCCACGGGACGACCTCTCCCCTGCACTTTCTCTGAAGCTATATCCTTTGATCTCAAGTTTCGAACCTGACGCTCCAAAATAGTTGCTGGCTCCACATCATAGGTCAAATCACCCTCTAACTGAACCGTGCTGAAATCCAGAACATGAAACGGATCTCCAATATACTTCCGGAGCATAGAAACATGAAATATCGGATGCACACTTGACAAACTAGGTGGCAAAGCTAGCTCATAAGCCACCTCCCCAATCCTCCGAAGCACCTCAAAAGGCCCAATGAACCGATGACTCAATTTACCTTTCTTCCCAAATCTCATAACACCCTTCATGGGTGAAACCTTCAGTAGAACCTTCTCCCCAACCATATAGGACACATCACGAACCTTCCTGTCTGCATAACTCTTTTGTCTCGACTGTGCTGTACGAAGCCTCTCCTAAATCACCTTCACCTTGTCCAAAGCATCCTGCACTAAGTCCGTACCCAAAAGCCTGGCCTCGCCCGGCTCGAACCATCCAACCGGAGATCTACACCCCCTCCCATATAGAGCCTCATATGGAGCCATCTGAAAACTCGATTGGTAGCTATTATTATAAGCAAACTCCGCGAGCGGTAGAAACTGATCCCATGAACCACCAAAGTCAACCACACAAGCGCGCAACATGTCCTCCAATATCTGAATAGTGCGCTCGGACTGCTCGTCCGTCTGAGGGTGAAAAGATGTGTTCAACTCGACCTGAGTACCCAACTCTCTCTACACGACCCTCCAAAACTGCGAAGCAAATTGAGTACCTCTATAAAAAATAATGGAAACTGGAACTCATGCAGGCGAACAACCTCTCGGATATAAATCTCTGCTAACCGCTCTGAGGAATAGGTAGTACAAATAGGAATGAAGTGCGCGGACTTGGTCAGTCGATCCACAAATCACCCAAATAGCATTGAACTTCTTCAAAGTCTGTGGGAGCCCAACTACAAAGTCCATGGTGATCCGCTCCCACTTCCACTCTAGAATATCCATCTGCTGAAGCAAGCCACCCGGTCTTTGATGCTCATATTTCACCTGCTGACAATTGAGATACCGAGCTACAAATCCCACAATATCTTTATTCATCATCCTCCACCAATAATGTTGTCTCAGATCCTGATACATCTTCGCGGCACCCAGATGTATGGAATACCCCGAGCTATAGGCCTCCTCCAAAATCAACTCCCGAAGCCCATCCACATTGGGCACACAAATCCGGCCCTACATCCTCAACACCCCGTCATCACCAATGGTCACATTTCTGACATCGTCGTGCTGAACTCTGTCCTTAAGGACAAGAAAGTGAGGATCATCATACTGACGCTCTCTGATGCGATCAAACATGGAAGATCGAGAAATCACATAAGCCACTAACCGACTAGGCTCCAAAATATCCAACCTCAAGAATCGATTGGCCAAGGCCTGAACATCAACTGCAAGAGGTCTCTCCCCAACATGAATATATGCCAAACTGCCCATACTCACCGCCTTCCTGCTCAAGGCATCGGCCACTACATTGGCCTTCCCCGGATGGTACAAGAAGTAATATCATAAACCTTTAGCAGCTCCAACCATCTCCGCTGCCTCAAATTGAGATCATTCTACTTGAACAAGTGCTGGAGGCTACTGTAAGCACGCGATTTTTGCCCTATACGAATTACTACTATAAAATCCCAAGAAAATAGATTTTTTGTTAATTATTTGACATTTTATAGAATTTTGTAGGATTTTTATTTAATTGTTTGCATTTTGTGCATGTTTAAGTTTTATTTAAATCATGAAAAATACCAAAAATATCACGCTTGAAATTCAGGCTTTAGTTTTACATTTTTAGGTTTAATTGGTAGTTACTTGTTTAATAAAATGAAAATCACAAAAAAAAAAGCTTCATTTTTACACTTTTGCCTTTTACTGATTTTTTCTCTTTTAATTTAGGATTAAATACCTTTTATAATTAGTTTAATTTCACATTTTTAGATAACCTAGGATTTTAATTTTAGGATTTTTAATTAAAGAAAAAGAAAGAAAAAAGAAAGATAAGAAAAAAGAATTTGAAGAAAAGATTTAATTGGATATTGAGCTAGTTCTTGTAAACAAACTAGGCTCAAATTTTCCTACCTAGCCCAAATACACTTGAACCTATTAGCCCAAAACTCATACCCTTCCGATTAAAACCTAGACCTAGACCTAATCAGATGAAGAAAATAAGAGGACCCTAGAGCTCTAAAAGAAAAGCCGCGCATCAGCTTCTTGAAAAAAGAACAAAAACGCAGCAACACCTGCTTTTCTTCTTCCACCAAACACACTCCATTACAACCCAAACTTCAACTCCAAAAAGCCATGAAAATCAACCACGAAATCCATCAAGAATCTGCACAAAATCACCTCCAAAATAGCTCCTAAATGAGCTGAAAATATCCTTAAAAAAAACTGCTCAAAAACGACCTAAAACCAGCACGTTTTTTCCAGCGAAAATCAGCTGAAAATCAGCACTAAACTGTCATAAAATCAGCTCCAAACACAATAAAAAATCAGCCTCAAAACACCTCCAAACCAACCCCAAAACGAAGCTGAAACCTGCTGCAATCAGCTGCTAGATCCGGCCCCGAAACAGCCCCAAAACTCCATAGCTAACCACCTGATTCAGCTCTGTTTCTTCTTCTGGATTTCGGTTCAAAATGGGTGTGATTGAATCGACTTCACTGCTGTTGTTGCTTGCTGTTCGAGGTCCACTCATTGGTTGCTGAGTTTCGTGTTTCCTGTTCGACTTTCATTGGTTTTTCTCGGATTGACGACATTGGCGCCAGATTGCTTGTAATTTTCTTCAAACCGAATTAATCAAAAGCTCAATTTTCAGGTTCATTGCTGAATCCTTTTACTCTATTTTTGGGTGATTGATTTAAATTTGATAAGAGCCATGGTTAAACTGGTTTGAAAAGTGTTTGAGTTTTAGCTTAGAGAGAATCATGTGTTTTGCCTAATTATGGTGTATTTTCTGCCTCTATGTATCATTATGCTACTTCTTCCACAACTAACAAACGATACACGAGCAGTTGCATCGTTAAAGTTCTGATTCAAAGCAAATACACCCCCATCAACGTAAACTATCTTGATGACTTGGTTTAGCTTATCAGCTGAGGCAGAATGCTTTAAGTAAAGGCTTCAAATATTTCTATATTGCTTCTATGTGGTTTGAGAATGCTTTTGAGTTGGCTCATTTGTCTCACTGTTGGGATCCGTTTTTGTCTATTTGAGCAAATGTCAATTGAGTTGTTATAGAATTTGTTGAATGCAAATTGTGGAATTCTGGTTATTAACGTGATGCTAATTGGAATTGGTTTGTGTTCTGTAACATTATTTGTCATTCCGGGGAGACTAAGGGGTGGACTTAATTTTGGAAGAAACATGTCAATGTGGATACTTGTCGTTCAATTACATAGTATTAATGATGTAAATACAATTTCCCATTCTCATGAAATGTTTTTCTTAACAAGTGATGGGTTTGGGACGGTGAAGTTATATCCTTTTGGTCAGTATCTTTATTTGCTCACTGTATTCGCCATGTATTGGGCCATAAAGTGACTAAATTTGACATGTTTTCTTAGTTTGTTTGTTTTTACGTAAATTTCACAATATCCACTTGATTAAGGTTTTAACCATTTAAATTGTAGAATCAATTATTTTCTTTTCTTTACAAGTTTGTGTAGTAATTCACTGGTATATGTACTACTAAATTTCTATATCGGAACCTTGAAAGAATCCCAAATTTTAGGATGATGGAAATCATGAACATCCGTAGTTTGCTTTAGTTGAGTACAATCCTTTGAAATTAGAATTGAGGTGTGCCATTTAGTTGAATTTTCCATGGCCCTCGCAAATTTGGAAACGCATAGTTGTTTTAGGCGCGTTATTTTAATAATTTACCTTCCTAAACTCGGATGGCATTTATGTGACCCAAGTCCAAATCTCAACAATGTTAGATAAAATATGTCGAGAACCGCGGGTGCATTTATGTGACGTGGTTAGAGACATATTTTAAATAACCTTGCAATTTTCCTTAAAAAACAATGAAATAAAGCGGTTAAAGTTTAAAATTGCACCACAGGCTAGAACATGTATTAAAATCAGATAATGGGCCAGTTATAATAGTTTAAGCGACCGTGCTAGAACCACGGAATCCGGGGGTGCCTAATACCTTCCCTCGGGTTAACAGAATTCCTTATTCAGAATTTTCGGTTCGCAGACTTCAAAAGGAAAGCCGAAATTTCCTCGATTTGGGATTTAAAATAAACCGGTGACTTGGGACACCAAATAAACTATCCCAAGTGGCGACTCTGATAAATAAATAATCCCATTTCGAATAATGTCACTTAAATTGGAAAAACTCCCTTATATACTATCCTTCGGGGTGGTGTGTAAAAAAGGAGGTGTGATAGCTCGGGCGACTTCGATGGGGATCCAAACCCAGAACTTCGGTTCAGGGTTTAAGAATCCGAGCTTAGAATAACTGTTATATTTTGGCTTTATTCATTATCTGATTTTTACATGTTAAGCCTAATGTGCTAATTGTCGCTTTTTACCGCTTTGATATTTTTTGAATTATATATAAACTGCTACGAAACCTCTTTCTTCTCTCTCCTGAGGAGTGCACGCTGGCGTGACTTCTTTCTGTTAGTGTCATATCCCAAATAGAACGAGGTTAGGACAAGTTGCAAAGCCGGATGATCTTTTGGTTACCGGTACGCAGCCCCCCCCCCCCGGCTCGAGTTGTCCGCTCGGGTAAGCTAGGTCTAGAACAATACACCCAGGTTTTAAACCTAGAATAACTCAGCCTCATGCCGGATCCCTAGTAGGTACGTTTGTTTGCATCACGTGCATCTGACTTTGGGGACTCAACACAGGGGTTGGGTCCGTCTAGGACAGGTGTACCCAAATTGAAAAGACCATCCTGATGCATTTTACGTGCTACTTGCGCATTTATTTGTTTCGGCTTGCTTGTTGACCGGTTTCTAGAATAGAGGAAGAAAATAAAAAAAAAACAAAAAGAAAAAAGAAAAAAGAAAAAAAAGAAAATCAAAAAAAGTGAGAGGTAGGTATTTAGAATATTCTGAAACTCTGCGGGAATTCTGAAAAAAAAAGAAGAAAAAAAGGTCATTTCAAAATGAGCCAAAATTTCAAGTGTTATGTTTCCCCTGTTCCGTCGAATCTGACCGAACTACGCGGGTCTGATTCTATCGGTTCCGACCCCAATTTTCAAAAAATCCAAAAAAATATTTTCCTTTCGTTCCTTCTTTAAAAATCTTTCTTAGAAAATTCAAAAAAAAAGTTGTTTTTAAAAGAAAAATGGTTTCCCTCCTTCTAATATCGTTCATGCGAAAAAAGAAAAATCAATAATAATCAAAATCCAAAATACGGGTTTCCTTCATTTTGAAGTATTTTTTTTTAAATAAAAAATCCAAAAAAATCAGACACAAAAAATCCAAAAATACTCTTTAGATGTCTTTCTTTTGTATATGTCCATAAAATTTTGAAAATTGAAGTCCAAAAATATTTTTGCTTTTCTTTAGAAGTGCTTTTGTAAATAAATAAAAGCTCAGAAATCTAAAACATTTTCTTAAAAGTCCCTCTTTCGAAAATTAAGAAGAAACTTTCAAAAATCCAAAAATATTTCTTTCTTCTTTAGAAAAAGAGAAAACAAATGAAAATTCAAACAAAAAAATATTTTCTTTTTACTTTTGAAATTCCCAAAGTTCCAATCAAAAGAAAAGAAATTTTTAGAAGTCTTTCTTTCAAAAATAATCTAAATCAAAATTAAAAAAATAAATCCAAAAAAAAAATTCCCTTTCTTCTTTTAAAGCATTTTTTTAGAAAATTCCAAAAAGAAAAAAAATAAAAAATCAAAAAAAAAAAAAAATATATATATATATATATTTCCTTTCTTCTTTTAAAGCATTTCTTTCAAAAAATTCCAAAAAAAAGGGAAAAAAGAGTTAGTTTATTTACTCTATTCTCGATCTTCCCGAACTACGCAAGATCTGATTCATGCGGGGTCATGATACATAGGCAATCCCCATCGGATTCGATCATAGCCATAAATAAATTGAGTGAAAAATAAACTGAAAAAAAGGGAAAAATTGAAAAAAAAAAGAGTGAAAAAAAAGAGCGACAAGAAATGAAGAGTGACAAACAAAAAGAGAAAAGAGAGTGCCAAAAATAAAGGAGCAAAAAAAATGAGATGAAAAATCAAGAGCGATTAGAGAGAAACATTGATTAAAGAAAAGAGGTTCATACAGAAAAGTTAGTTAAGGCCGGGATGAAACACGCAACCGTTCAAACACATGGTAGAATCGTTTAACTGTTAGGTGCATTGCATCCCAACGTGTGATTTCCTATATGTTAATTATTTCGAAACTAACAAGGTTGTTGGATGTGCAAACTAGCCAGGTTTTGGTGGTTGGTTTTGTTGGTAGTCTAGCCTCCCCTCCTTCACAAGATCCAAAGGCACAATGGCCTCCGCAAGCAACCTACCAATCATAGGTCATGAGGATAACCCGACATCGGCTATTCTACAGCTAGAATCAGCAGCTGTTGAAGAGAATAAGATGTTGCGTCTCTGCATATGGGAAATGTGGGACGCCTGGTCTAATGGTAGGGAACCGCCAAGTGCAATCCCTGGGTTCCCTGAATAGATCCCCAGGTCAGGTGAGGTTACCAATGCCCCTGTGCCCAACCCGCTCATCCCATGCGGGCGCCCTCTAATGCCCTCCAATGATCCTGGAATGCCTTCTGTGGTTCGCCCACAGGCACCGGCTTCAAGGGCACCGCCTCCAATGTTCACCTTTCAGGGTCCACAGTTTCAATCAGATATAACATATGTGGCCCCGTACTCTTTCACTCAACCTCCGCAATATGATCTCTCGGTGGAGCAAGAAAAGATTATTAAAAATACTGTGCAAGAGGAAATGGTTCGGAAGATGTAGAGTCTGGAACAAAGTTTGAAAAACATGCAAGGTCTGAGTGGCCAAAAGAGTGTCTCATACTCTGACCTCTGTATGTTTCCCCATGTCCACTTGCCAGTTGGCTTCAAGATGCCAAAATTTGAAAAGTACGACGGGCATGGGGACCCGATCGCTCATCTGAAACGATACTGTAACCATTTGAGGGGTGCTGGTGGAAAAGAGAAGCTACTAATGGGCTATTTTGGGGAAAGCCTCACCGGAATCGCTTCTGAGTGGTATACGGATCAAGAAATTGCTCATTGGCACGTATGGGATGATATGGCCCGAGATTTTGTCCGCTAATTCCAGTATAATGTGGACATCACTCCCGACAGGAACACTTTGTCACATTTGAAAAAGAAAACCGCGGAAAGCTTCCGCGAATATGCTATTAAATGGCGTGAGCAAGCTGCCACGGTAAAGCCTCCAATGGACGAAATTGAAATGGTCACTGTCTTTTTAGAGGCCCGAGAAGCTGACTACTTCCAGAACATGATGTCTACTGTGGGTAAGCCGTTCGCTGAGGCTATCAAAATTGGGGAAATGGTTGAAAACGGTCTAAAAACGGGCCGAATCTTGAGTCATGCTGCTTTCAAAGCCACATCACCAGATGTTCAAAATGGTTCAGAGGGTTTGATGAACATAAATGGGTTTGAAGAGGGAGCTATGACGGTTTCAAGCTCGAGGGGGGCCCGCAGGTCATTCAGCCAATCATACGTGCCTCCCATCGTCCCACCACACTATTATCCCATTCAAGATGATGCTTATGCCGTGGCACCGCCTCCCCATGCGGTGATGAACGCGCAACCTTTCCCGCGGCCACAATCTTATCCACAAAATCGAGCTCTACCTCCCAGAAACGCCCATCCTTACCAAGCTCCATATAATCCTCAACCAAATGATTCCCAATACAATCCTCGCCCAAGAGAGCCTTTCAGAAAGAATCAGTTCACCCCTATTGGTGAATCGTATTCAAACTTGTTCCAAAAGCTAATCAGGCTAAATCTATTGCAGCCAGTGGCCCCGAACCGGCCGAACCCCGAGTCCCCCTCGCACCGAGCTGATGCTATATGTGAATACCACTCTGGAGCAGTGGGACACAGTACAGAGGATTGTTGGACCCTCAAAAGGGCAGTTGAGGATCTAATTGAAGCTGAAAGAATCGTTTTTCGGGATGAAGAAGCTTCTGATGTGATGAACAACCTTTTGCCTGCCCACAACATCGGGCCAATAGTCGGAATGATTTGTGAAGCTGAGGAATTTGATCCAGCATTGAAGGCCATTGCAGCCATTGCCCAGACAGAAGAAAAGCCAAAAAATGATCGCCAAGCATGAAAGTTCCCCATCAGACGGGAGTCTCGGTAGCCAGTCTTGCTATCCTTTCTGCGTCCGTATTATCTCTGGGTGTGATCCGGATGTTTTACTTTATTGTCTTACTTTCCGATGTAAACCCTTCTATCTTCAAAAACTGGAAAAAAAAATCAATCAAAAAAATCAAAAAAAAAAATCAAATGAAATTAATATTTTTTGTCCAGGAATGTCTCTTTTCTTAATCTTGTCATTTTTCTTATTCTCTTTTCAGTTTTGTTAAGTGCAGATTTCAATAACATGACATGCTTGCGGACTTCATGCCCAGATCCCAAAACAGTGTCAGACTTCGAAATAATGAATCAAGAGTCGAAATGCAAAGAAGATAAGTTTGAGGAAATAAAACAAAGAGTTGGAACATCTGAAGGAAAATTGGTTCCAAAGTGGAAAGTTCCATACATTGCAACAAGAGTACTGCCAAAAGAGTGCGTTGAACTTGGGACACATCGAAGGAAATGGCCCTAAAACAACTGTCAATGCAAATGCAGTGAAAAGGTACTATGTTGGATCCTCCATATAGTTCTAATATTATCTGGTTGGGATGACGAAGGCTTTCATTCTCGCTACCCAAACACTATCAACCCTTTGCAAACCCTTTGAGCTGGCTCTCATTCTTTGATTACCCTCTTTGGAACCTGGAAGTGTTATTGAAAAAAAAGAAATATAAAAAAAAGGAGAAAAAAGGGAAGAAAAGGCAAAGAAAATGAAAAAAAAGAAGAAGAGAAAGATGAAAAAAAGAAAGAGGAAAAAAAAAGAAAATGAAATGAAAAATGAAAAAAAAAGAAAACAAAACAAAACAAAAAAAAAGAAAATCAAAAAACAAAATGTTTTCCCTGAACTACGTTCGACTTGATTCCGAAAGGATACGTAGGCAGGCTCTCTCTGGGGTTCAGTCGCACCAAAATAAAAATCCAAAGTCCCCCAAAAGTGAAACTGGGGCAGAAGTTATAATGGTTCGACAATGATCCCGCCCAAAACGTTCCGAAGTTTTAATTCAATCCAAATTCTTTTTACCCCAAACCTTGTTCAAGTCCTTCTGATCAATCGGCAAAGAGGTTCAAAATGGGATGATGGAGTTATTTGGATCTGATACAACAAAATGAGAGGAATAAGATGAGAGAGTCTTATTGGTGAAAACCCACACGGGCACCGTAAGGTGATTGTAAGCACAGAAAATCAAAATGAGAGAGTCTTGTTAGTGAAAACCCACACGGGCACTATAAGGCGATGGTGAGAAGAGAAATGAGCGAGGTCAGCTAGTGAAAACCTGCAATGGGCCCCACTGATCGAAAAGAAGATCCTCACAGCCATCGGCATCGACAAAATCCTGGCAAGGTTTCTCGAATTTTGAAGTAGAAGTTGTGATGAATTTCTGAGAGTCAGATGGTTTAAACAGATCAGGCATCCAGTCCAAAAGGCATGTCATGTTCATTGAAGTCCGTATGTACTCCAGATAAGTCCTTCTTTCCTCTCGCCGAAAGGGATACCTCTCGGTTTGATTCATTGTCCTGTCCATTATTTATTTTTTCTTTGAATCCCTTTCGGTCTAACTCTATTCTAGAACGTAGACAAAGAAGGGACGGCAAGACTGATTTACAGGGCTTTCGTTTGACGCGAGCCAATGTGCAAAAGGCACCCATTCTCGCCAGGGGCATCAAGTCGACCCCGACTAGCCATGGCGGCCGATGCTTCGAAATCAAAACTCTTGGAAGGAGAAAATCAAATTGAAGTGCCTATAAAGGCAAATGGAGCTGAAAAGGTTGAGTCGCACGTGGCTAACCGTCTCGGCAAAGGTTTGAAAAGCCAAGGTACCCCAAATGCTCTGAAATTGAAGTTGGAAGAAAGAAGTCAAAAAATAAAAGGCCTACGAAGGCAAAATAAAGTTGGAGAAGGTTAAGTCCTGCGCGACTAGCCGTTGCAGCAAAGTTTGAGGAGCCAAAAGTTCCCCAATGTTCAGAAGAAAAGAAAATAAAAGAAAAGAAAAGAAAAGAAAAGAAAAAGAGAATCAGAAAGGAAAGGCCTACGAAGGCGAAACAAAATTGAAAGTTGAGTTCCACCGACCAACCATCATGGAAAAGTCTGGAAAAATCAGAGGTTCTCCAGGGCCTGAAATGAATCGATCCTCAGGAAGCAAATAGTAGCAGCAGAAATTCTCACCAAAAGAGTTGAGCCAAGATCAAGTGACCGAAAACAATGAAGGCCACAAAACCAACCACCTTTTCAAACTAACAATTGTTCTTTGTTTGAAAAGTTGAAACAGGTGCAATCCAAAGCAACCGTGCGAGAAGCAGGTGCAACCGAAAGGGAAAAGATGCGCAAGAGCTAGAAACAGCTTGTCACAACAACCAATCCAAAAAGGGAAGTTTACTCCAAGTTCTTTCCTGCATTTTATTAAAAAATAAAAAAAAAGAATAAGAAGAAAATTCAAAAAAAAAAAGAAATGATAGTTTAGAATCCCCAATATCAATCTTTTATCCTTTTACCAACATTAAGGCTCCGATCCCTGAGTTGAGGTTTTAGACATAGGGCCTCCATTCCCTAGTCACCTTTTTACCAACATTAGGGCTCCAATCCATGAGTTGAGCTTTTAGACATAGGGCCTCCATTCCCTAGCCGCCTTTTACCAACATTAGGGCTCCAATCCCTGAGTTGAGTTTTTAGACATAGGGCCTCCATTCCCTAGTCGCCTTTTATCAACATTAGGGCTCCAATCACTGAGTTGAGTTTTTAGACAATAGGGCCTCCATTCCCTAGTCACCTTTTGCCAACATTAGGGCTCCAATCCCTGAGTTGAGCCTTTTAGACATAGGGCTCCATTCCCTAGTCGCCTTTTGCCAATATTAGGGCTCCAATCCCTGAGTTGAGCTTTTTAGACATAGGGCATTAGGGCTCCAATCCCTGAGTTGAGTTTTTAGACATAGGGCCTCCATTCCCTAGTCGCCTTTTACCAACATTAGGGCTCCAATCCCTGAGTTGAGTTTTTAGACATAGGGCCTCCATTCCCTAGTCGCCTTTTACCAACATTAGGGCTCCAATCCCTGAGTTAAGTTTTTAGACATAGGGCCTCCATTCCCTAGTCGCCTTTTACCAACATTAGGGCTCCAATCCCTGAGTTGAGTTTTTAGACATAGGGCCTCCATTCCCTAGTCGCCTTTTACCAACATTAGGGCTCCAATCCCTGAGTTGAGTTTTTAGACATAGGGCCTCCATTCCCTAGTCGCCTTTTACCAACATTAGGGCTCCAATCCCTGAGTTAAGTTTTTAGACATAGGGCCTCCATTCCCTAGTCGCCTTTTTACTAACATTAAGGCTCCAATCCCTGAGTTGAGATTTTAGGCATAGGGCGTCCATTCCCTAGTCACCTTTTACCAACATTAGGGCTCCAATCCCTGAGTTTGAGTTTTTAGACATAGGACCTCCATTCCCTAGTTGCCTTTTACCAACGTTAGGCCTTCAATCCCTGAGTTGAGTTTTTAGACATAGGGCCTCCATTCCCTAGTCGCCTTTTTACCAACATTAGGGCTCCAATCCCTGAGTTGAGATTTTTAGACATAGGGCCTCCATTCCCTAGTCGCAATTTTGCCAACATTAGGGCTCCAATCCCTGAGTTGACATTTTAGATATAGGACTCCATTACCTAACCTCTTCCCTTCTAGATAGACACAATCCTTATTTTTATTGCTTCCGAAAAAAAAGGAGAAAAAAGAGAATTAGTTCAAACTTTTGTCACAAATAACTCACGAAATTTTCCTAGTGAAAACTGGGGCAGAAAAATTTCGTTAGTTTGTTTGTTTTAGCATCTGAGCAAGTTTGACCTCGAGGCACGCGATCCGAGGTAGCCGAAAGAATGAGCCTCAGTCCAGAATAAAGAAAAGAAGAAAAAGAACAAAAGAAATGAATTCAAAATGATGAAGCGGACAGAGATGCGGACTGCTCATGATATGATTGAAGTCACATGCTTCACATATCCCGCCTTGATCCAATGCTGAAGAAAGAACCAGCACCTACAGCTGACGAGCATCAAGATTCGGATCGGAGTCCACAGCAAGAACCAGCTAAGACTCAAGATCAAGCTTTGAGAGATTTATAGATAGGAATCTTGTAACTCGTAGTTGATAGGCCTAGCTAGCTTAGCTTTTGATTCTCCTTTTGGTGTAATAAGGAGCCCAGCAAGCAGAAACAGCAGCAACAACAGTGAAATCACAACTTCTCGGTAGTCCCAGCTACCGAAAATTCTCATGGAGTTTCAAACGGGCAAAAATTCCTCATATTGCTCACTTTATCTTTGCCCGAAAACTCTTCATGTTTCCGAGCAAAGAGGGGCAGCTGTAAGCACGTGATTTTTGCCCTATACGAAATACTCCTATAAAATCACAAGAAAATAGATTTTTTGTTAATTATTTGACATTTTAGAGAATTTTGTAGGATTTTTATTTAATTGTTTGCATTTTGTGCATGTTTAAATTTTATTTAAATCATGGAAAATACCAAAAATATCACGCATGACATTTAGGCTTTAGTTTTACATTTTTAGGATTAATTGGTAGTTACTTGTTTATAAAATGAAAATCACAAAAAAAAATGCTTCATTTTTACACTTTTGCCTTTTACTGATTTTTTCTCTTTTAATTTAGGATTAAATACCTTTTATAATTTTTATAATTAGTTAATTAGTTTAATTTCACATTTTTAGATAACCTAGGATTGTAATTTTAGGATTTTTAATTAACGAAAAAGAAAGAAAAAAGAAAGATAAGAAAAAAGAATTTGAAGAAAAGATTTAATTGGATATTGAGCTAGTTCTTGTACACAAATTAGGGTAAAAATTGCACGGGGCGCCCTATTTGGGCGCCCCCTTTTAACCTGTAGCCACTTTGTCTTTCTGTTTGCACTCGTACCCACTTTTTAAAAAACTTCAGCTTCCCTTTCTCCTCCCCTTCTCCTCTTCTTCTTCTTCTTCTTCTTCTTCTTCTTCTTCTTCTTCTTCTTCAATACCACAGTTCTTGCTCTTCACTGTAGTTAGTGTTTGAGATAAGCCTTTACAAATAGAATATGAGATTGGAACTTGATAGTTTCATGCTTTGCGGTAACTGAAGAAGATAGATTTTCTGGATTTAGCTTTGCACGATATGTAATCGTCAGATTTTCACTGACCATTCTAACAAATTTTAAGGGGAAATAATATGTAGCTACTTAAACATGATATTTCAAGACTATCCGCCAAAAATTGCTAGATATTTCCATGTAATTCCTTTGATGAATGTACAAGAAACAGTACAAGAAACAAAGACAAAAACTTCAGCTCTAGAGCTGAAGTTTCCTAGTTACAACATAGAAACTTCAGCTTTAGAGCTGAAGTTTTTATTTTATAACTGGCAAACTTTAGCGGTAGAGCTAAAGTTTTCCGGTTACAAAGACAAAAACTTCAGCTCTAGCTGAAGTTTTCCAGTACAAAAGAAAAAATTCAGCTCTAGAGCTTAAGTTTTTATTTTATAACTGGAAAACTTAAGCTCTAGAGCTTAAGTTTTTATTTTATAACTGGAAAACTTAAGCTGGAAAACTGCTTAAATTTTTATTTTATAACTGGAAAACTTAAGCTGGAAAACTGCTTATGTTTTTATTTTATAACTGGAAAACTTAAGCTCTAGAGCTTATGTTTTTATTTTATAACTGGTAAACTTAAGCTCTAGAGCTTAAGTTTTCCGGTTACAAAGACAAAAATTTCAGCTGAAGTTTTCCAGTACAAAAGAAAAACTTCAGCCCCGTGGGCTGAAGTTATGTGAAAAAGCAGGTAAGCTTGCAATTTTTTTTGCAAAGCGGGCACAAGTTAAAATGTGGCACAAAAAACAGGTATAGATGCAAATGCCCCCAAATTAGGCTCAAATTTTCCTACCTAGCCCAAATACAATTGAACCTATTAGCCCAAAACTCATACCCTTCCAATTAAAACCTAGACCTAAACCTAATCAGATGAAGAAAATAAGAGGACCCTAGAGCTCTAAAAAGGCTGCGCATCAGCTTCTTGAAAAAAGAACAAAAACGCAGCAGCTGCTTTTCTTCTTCCACCAAACACACTCCATTACAACCCAAACCTCAACTCCAAAAAGCCATAAAAATCAACCACGAAATCCATCAAGAATCTGCACAAAATCACCTCCAAAATAGCTCCAAAATGAGCTGAAAATATCCTTAAAAAAAACTGCTCAAAAACGATCTAAAACCAGCTCGTTTTTTCCAGCAAAAATCAGCTGAAAATCAGCACTAAACTGTCATAAAATCAGCTCCAAACACAATAAAAAATCAGCCTCAAAACACCTCCAAACCAACCCCAAAACGAAGCTGAAACCTGCTGCAATCAGCTGCTAGATCCGGCCCTGAAACAGCCCCAAAACTCCATAGCTAACCACCTGATTCAGCTCTGTTTCTTCTTCTGGATTTCGGTTCAAAATGGGTGTGATTGAATCGACTTCGCTGCTGTTGTTGCTTGCTGTTCGAGGTCCATTCATTGGTTGCTGAGTTTCGTGTTTCCTGTTCGACTTTCATTGGTTTTTCTCGGATTGACGACATTGGCGCCAGATTGCTTGTAATTTTCTTCAAACCGAATTAATCAAAAGCTCAATTTTCAGGTTCATTGCTGAATCCTTTTACTCTATTTTTGTGTGATTGATTTAAATTTGATAAGAGCCATGGTTAAACTGGTTTGAAAAGTGTTTGAGTTTTAGCTTAGAGAGAATCATGTGTTTTGCCTAATTATGGTGTATTTTCTGCCTCTATGTATCATTATGCTACTTCTTCCACAACTAACAAACGATACACGAGCAGTTGCATCGTTAAAGTTCTGATTCAAAGCAAATACACCCCCATCAACGTAAACTATCTTGATGACTTGGTTTAGCTTATTAGCTGAGGCAGAATGCTTTAAGTAAAGGCTTCAAATATTTCTATATTGCTTCTATGTGGTTTGAGAATGCTTTTGAGTTGGCTCATTTGTCTCACTGTTGGGATCCGTTTTTGTCTATTTGAGCAAATGTCAATTGAGTTGTTATAGAATTAGTTGAATGCAAATTGTGGAATTCTGGTTATTAACGTGATGCTAATTGGAATTGGTTTGTGTTCTGTAACATTATTTGTCATTCCGGGGAGACTAAGGGGTGGACTTAATTTTGGAAGAAACATGTCAATGTGGATACTTGTCGTTCAATTACATAGTATTAATGATGTAAATACAATTTCCCATTCTCATGAAATGTTTTTCTTAACAAGTGATGGGTTTGGGACGGTGAAGTTATATTTATCTTTATTTGCTCACTGTATTCGCCATGTATTGGGCCATAAAGTGACTAAATTTGACATGTTTTCTTAGTTTGTTTGTTTTTACGTAAATTTCACAATATCCACTTGATTAAGGTTTTAACCATTTAAATTGTAGAATCAATTATTTTCTTTTCTTTACAAGTTTGTGTAGTAATTCACTGGTATATGTACTACTAAATTTCTATATCGGAACCTTGAAAGAATCCCAAATTTTAGGATGATGGAAATCATGAACATTCGTAGTTTGCTTTAGTTGAGTACAATCCTTTGAAATTAGAATCGAGGTGTGTCATTTAGTTGAATTTTCCATGGCCCTCGCAAATTTGGAAACGTGTAGTTGTTTTAGGCGCGTTATTTTAATAATTTACCTTCCTAAACTCGGGTGGCATTTATGTGACCCAAATCCAAATCTCAACAATGTTAGATAAAATATGTCGAGAACCGCGGGTGCATTTATGTGACGTGGTTCGAGATATATTTTAAATAACGTTGCAATTTTCCTTAAAAAACAATGAAATAAAGCGGTTAAAGTTTAAAATTGCACCACAGGCTAGAACATGTATTAAAATCAGATAATGGACCAGTTATAATAGTTTAAGCGACCGTGCTAGAACCACGAAATCCGGGGGTGCCTAACACCTTCCC
Source organism: Nicotiana attenuata (assembly GCF_001879085.1). Lineage (NCBI taxonomy): Eukaryota > Viridiplantae > Streptophyta > Magnoliopsida > Solanales > Solanaceae > Nicotiana > Nicotiana attenuata. Next base: position 9,357,551 of record NC_031999.1, read on the forward strand.
TCGGGTTAACAGAATTCCTTATTCAGAATTTTCGGTTCGTAGACTTCAAAAGGAAAGCCGAAATTTCCTCGATTTGGGATTTAAAATAAACCGGTGACATGGGACACCAAATAAACTATCCCAAGTGGCGACTCTGATAAATAAATAATCCCATATCGAATAATGTCACTTAAATTGGAAAAACTCCCTTATATACTATCCTTCGGGGTAGTGTGTAAAAAAGGAGGTGTGACGGCTACGATGATCAGTAAACACCTCACAAGACACACCATACAAGTAATGCCTCCAAATCTTTAACGCGTGAACAATGGCAGCCAACTCTAGATCATGAACAGGGTAGTTCTTCTCATGGGGCTTCAACTGACGAGAAGCATAAGCAATAACTCTACCCTCTTGCATCAACACACACCCAATACCAACCCTTGAAGCATCACAATACACTGTATATGAACCTGAAGCTGATGGCAACACTAACACTGGAGCCGTGGTCAAGGCAGTCTTGAGCTTCTGAAAGCTCGCCTCACACTCATCCGACCACTAGAATGGAGCACCCTTCTGAGTCAACTTGGTCAAGGGTGATGCAATAGATGAAAATCCTTGAATGAACCGACGGTAATAACCCGCCAAACCAAGAAAACTACGAATCTCCGTTGCTGAGGATGGCTTGGGCCAACTCTGAATCGCCTCTATCTTCTTCGGATCAACTTGAATACCCTCACCGGACACCACATGCCCTAAGAAAGCCACTGAACTGAGCCAGAACTTATACTTGGAGAACTATGCATAAAGCTTCTCCTCCCTCAACCGCTGCAATACCACTCTCAAATGCTCCGCGTGCTCCTCCTGACTACGCGAATACACCAGAATATCATCAATGAAAACTATGACAAACGAGTCGAGATACGGCCTGACCACGCTGTTCATCAAATGCATGAACACTTCTGGGGCATTGGTCAGCCCAAAAGACATCACAAGGAACTCATAGTGACTATATGGGGTCCTGAAAGCTGTCCTAAGAATATCCGAGTCCCTGATCTTCAAATAGTGATACCCTGAACGGAGATCAATCTTGGAGAACACCCTCGCTCCCTGAAGCTGGTTGAATAAATCATCAATGCGAGGCAGGGGATACTTGTTCTTAATTGTAACCTTGTTCAACTACCTGTAATCAATACACATCCTCATAGTGCCATCCTTTTTTTTCACGAATAGAACAGGCGCACCCCACAGTGAAACACTAGGCCGAATGAACCCCTTATCGAGGAGTTCCTGAAGCTGCTCCTTCAAATCCTTCAACTCCAGTTGGTGCCATACGATACGGTGGAATAGAAATGGGCCGAGTGCCCGGCACCAGGTCAATACCAAAATCAATATCCCTGTTCAGTGGCATGCCCGATAGGTCTGCAGGAAACACATCGGGAAAATCCCTCACAACTGGAATAGAATCAATACTGGGAGTCTCTGCACTGACATCCCTTACAAAGGCTAAGTATGAAAGACAACATTTTCCAACCATCCGCTGGGCCTTCAGAAATGATATCACCCTACTGTGAACAAAATCAGTTGAACCTCGCCACTCAATCCGTGGCACACCCGGTATAGCCAACTTCATTGTCTTAGAGTGACAGTCCATAATAGTATGGCATGGGGGTAACCAATCCATGCTTAAAATCACATTGAAATCCACCATACACAGTAACAAAAGATCTACTCGGGTCTCCAAACCCCCAATGGTCATCACATACGACCGGTACACACGGTGCACAATAATAGTATCGCCCACCAGAATAGATACACGAATAGATGAAACAAGAGACTCACGGGGCGTATCCAAATAACGGGCAAAATATGATGACACATGAAAAAGTGGAACCAGGATAAAATAATATAGAGGGATCTCTGTGGCAGACTGAGACAATACTTGTAATCACAGCATCCGAAGCAATAGCATCTGGTTTGGTAGGGAGTGCATAGAAATGGGCCTGACCACCACCTGATCGACCTCCCCCTCTGGGGCGACCTCTAGCTGATTAGCCCCCACCCCTAGATGCCTGAGCGGGTGGTGAAGTAACTGGAGTTGAAGTCGAGGGCTGACTCCTCTACTGGGAAGGACCCTCAAGAAGACGAGGACACTGCGTCCTCATATGTTCGAACTCTCCACACTCATAAAAACTCCTTGGCGCGGGGAACGGGGACTGAAGGGAACCCCTAGCACTGGAATGACCAGTAGAAGAACCTGGCATGGAAGAGCCCTGAATTGATGGAGCACGGGCCGAACTCTGGGTTGGTAGGGCGCTGAGTGAGAATGGCCCTGATGAGAACGGTGAGAACCATGGCCCGAAGATGCCCCTCGATGAACTGGGCGAGTTGACTGAGCATGTCTGAATGGACGACCTCTGTCGTGCTGAAACTGACCTCTCGAAGGAGCACCACCAAAACTACCAGGCCCCCGAGGCCTCTTGGACTCCCTCTCCTCTCGCTCCTGGCGACGAACTGACTCGATCTCGTGAGCGATATCAACAACCTCCTCAAAATTAGCACCTGACACCATCTCCTTGGTCAGGAGAATCCGAAGCTGATATGTGAGGCCATCAACAAACCTCCTGATCCTCTCTCTATCAGTAGGCACCAACCAAGCAACATGACGAGCTAACTCCGAGAACCTCATCTCATACTGCGTCACAGTCATATCCCCCTGATGCAACTGCTCGAACTGCCTGCGCAGCTCCTCTCTACGATACTGTGGCACATACTTCTCCAAAAAGAGAACGGAGAACTGCTGCCAGGTAAGGGGCACTGAATCAACAGGCCTATGCCTCTCATAAGCCTCCCACCAACTGAAGGCAGCTCTAGAGAACTGAAAAGTAGTAAATGCGACCCCACTGGTCTCCAAAATAACCGTGGTACGAAGAATCCTCTGACACTTGTCCAAGAAACCCTGGGTATCCTCGCCCTTTGTACCGCTGAAAGTCGGAGGCTGGAGTCTACCAAATCTCTCCAACCGATGCCGCTCGTCGTTTGGCATAACTGGTACCACATACTCCTGAGCTGGTGCAACCGGCTGGGCTGGAGGTGCCCCTGGTGTCTAAAGTCTCTACACGACCTGCTCAGGTGTGCGAGCAACGGGAGTCTGAGTGTCTCCCCTGGCCTAAGAAGTAGCTGCGGCCGTAGTAACTGAGACTGCCTAAGCTAGGCGAGTGCATACTGATAGAATCTGAGCTAAGGCCTCTTGAAACCCTGGAATCGTAATAGGCACAGCCGATGCCTGAGCTGGTGCTGCGGGAGCATCCACAACTGGGACCTGATCCTGAACTGGGGCGACTGGTGGATCTGTAGGGGCTGCCCTAGCTGCACTGCGGGCTACACCCCTGCCCCTACCACAGACTCGACCGCGTCCTCGACCTCTTGTGGCCCCAACTGGTGGTACTGGTGGTCGTCCATCCTGACCGGTAACACGTGTCCTCACCATCTGTGAGAGAATAGAATAACAGAAGTTTAGTACTAGAATAATAGATTCGCACGACAGGAATTTCAAGAAAGTGAAGCTTTTCCTAAAGGTTCTGCATCCTCTCGGGGATAAGTACAGACGTCTCCGTACCGATCCGGGTTAGTCGGTTCGGGTCCGGAGAGGTTTTGGAATCAATTGAGACACTTAGTCTCTTATGAGAAGGTTTAAGTTGGAAGAGTTGATCGGATGTTGACTTATGTGTAAACTGTCACGACCCCAAATACCTTGGTCCCGATGGCGCCTATCACAGTCCTAGGCAAGCCAACCAAACATTTACCACAATGAAATCTCTTATAAAAGTCATTTTTGCTAATATCGAATAAGTCTCAAATTCGCCATACGAAATAGATGAATAAAACAGAATATGCGGATAACCAGTACAAAATACAAACACAACCCAACAAATCCGGTGTCACTGGTCAAGAGCCTCTAAATACAACCCAAACGCTAATTGAATAATACATCATACGTTCGAAATAACAAAAATACTAAGATAGGAAGGGGAAAGCAGGGTCGCGAACACCGTGCAACTACCTTGCGATCTCCAGAAATACTCTGAGAGTGCTGGAAGCTCTCAATCTAAAGCACGAGCACCTGGATCTGCACACAAGGTGTAGGGAGTAACGTGAGTACGCCAACTCAGTAAGTAACTAAAGTACATAAAGTGTGAGTGTAGTGACGAGCATTTAAAATCATATATCAGGAAATCTCAACAGAAACATCAAGTCAAAGATCTGCAGTTAAATAGTCAATTCACTCGTAAAATCTCCAGTTTAAATCAAGTCTTTGAAATCATTTATTCAACATTTTCAGTAGAGGCTTAGTATAAAAGAAGAGTGAAAATAGTAAATATCATAAATAGGCCCCTCTGGCAAAATATCACTCATAAGTATAGCCCCTAGGGCAAGCCTCTCAGTCACTCGTGACTTAGCTCTCGTCAGACACTACCTACTCTCAGCACTCCGGCACAATAATTAGCTGATAGTATTAATAATAATAATAATCGCTGCGGCGTGCAGCCCGCTCCAATATATATAATAATTGTTGCGGTGTGCAGCCCGATCCAATATATATAGGCGACTACACTCACTGGGGATGTACAGACTCCGGAGGGGCTCCTACAGCCCAAGCATCATATCGCTATAGCGCGCAGCCCGATCCAATACATATCGCTGTGGCGTGCAGCCCGATCCATAATGTATATATAATCCTCACAATAGGGTCCTCAACCTCTCTCAATCATTAACCTCACGGCCACTCGGGCATATCGGTGAAATCAGGAAACTCAGCCAAAACAATTTTCATATATTAAGAAGTATAGTAATGAAACCAGTTTTAAACAATAAATAGGCAAAACATGACTGAGGATATGCTTTTCAATCAAATAGAGTGAGGAAAGAAAGAAAAATAACCCTAAGGGTTTAAACAAGTTGGCACAAAGGCCCCAAACATGGCATTGAGCCCAAAATATAGCATAAGTTTCTAAAATATGGAATATCAGAAGGTTTCAAATCAAATACTTGTCTTAATAGCCGCTATGAGACGCACCAAGTCACAATCCCTACCGGTGCTCGCCCACACGCTCGTCACCTAGCATGTGCATCACCTCATTTATCAAACAGTACGAAATATCGGGGTTTCATACCCTCAGGTCCAGACATACAGTGGTCACTTACCTCAAACCGGATGAAATACTACACTGCGACGCTCTTGCCTCTCGACTCGGCCTCAACTCACGTCGAATCTACCAAATTCAGATTTCACAACATTAGAATATGCTAAGGGAACGAAGCCCGTGCGAAAATAATCAAATTACAACACGAATCCTGGAATTTACTAAACCTGACCCCTGGGCCCACATCTCGGAATCCGATAAAAATTATGTCAATGAAATGCTTATCCTCCCACGAGTCCATGCATACTAAGAATGCAAAAACCCGACCACAAATGACCCCTCAAATCCCTAAATTTAGGTCTCCAATTTCCAAGCCCTAAAACCCCAATTTTAACCACTAATTACCACAAATTTCAAGCTTAAACAGTTAAAAACCATCATAGAAACAAGTTTAGGGTCCAAAAACCTTACCTCCACGAAATCCCCTTGAAATCCCTCTTCAAAATGCTCCCTCAAACTCAAACCCGTATGTTAAAATGGTGGAATAACCACAAATTCACGAAGGAGGACTTATATACTTTCTGGCCCAGGTTTTTCGCACCTGTGGAGGCGCTTATGAGGCCAAATGACCGCTTCTGTGGTTTCCACTTAAATCCACACAATCCGCACCTGTGCATAAAATACCGCACTTGCGATCTCGCAGGTGCGCTTGACCCTCCGCACCTGCGCCTTCTGGACTTCTTTCTCTTGGTGCGCCTTCCCAAATGCTTCCGCGGGCCTGCACCTGCGGTCCCCAATCCGTAGGTGCGGTTATGACAGGTTCAGCAGCTTCAGTTGCAACTTCAAGTTTCCAAACTTTCCGATAACCATCCGATACCATCCCGAGGCCCCCGGGGCCTCAACCAAAAGTACAAAAAAGTCATATACCACCATTCAAACTTATACCAATCTTCGAAACACCTAAAACAACATCAAAACATCGAATTAAACACAGATTCAAGCCTAAGAACTCCAACAACTTCCAAATTCCACTTTTGATCAAAAAGTCTATCAAACCTTGTCCAAATGACCTGAAATTTTGTACACACGTCACAAATGACACAACAGACCTATTGCAACTTCCGGAATTTCATTCCAACCCCTATATCAAAATGTCCGCTACCAACCGGAAAATGCAAAAATTCCAATTTCGCTAATTCAACCCTAAATCTACCGCGGACCTCCAAAACATATTCCGATCATGCTCCTAAGTCCTAAATCACCTCATGAAGCTATTCGAACCATAGGAATTCACATCCGAGACCTATTTCACATAAGGCAACATCCGGTTGAGTTTTCCAACATAAGCTTACTCAAAAGAGACTAAGTGTCTCAAAATTTCCAAAACCTTTCCGAATTCGAACCAACAAACCCGATACCATATAACACAGATGAACAAAGAATAAAGAAGTAGAAAAAGGTGAAAGCGAAGCGGTAACTCATGAAATGACTGGCCGAGTCGTTACATAAATGACCTCAGATTTGATTTTTGATGGTTCCATTAGCTCCGTTAGGTGATTTTGGACTTAAGAGCGCGTGAAAAATTTCATTTGGAGTTCCGTAGTGGAATTAGGCTTCAATTGGCTAAAGTTGGAATTTTGGCGATTTTGGTCGGCAGTGGAAGTTTTAATATCGGGGTCGGATTGGATTTTCAGAAGTTGGAATAGGTTAGTGGTGTCATGTGCAAAATTTGAGGTTATTCGGACGTGGTTTGATAGGTTTCAGCATTGTTTTTGGAATTCAGAAGTTTATAAGTTCTTAGGCTTGAATCCGTGTGTAATTTGATGTTTGATGTTGTTTTGGGTGATTCGAAGGTTCGACTGAGTTTGTATGATGTTATGGGACATGCTTTAAGCCTGTTTCCTTCTATGATTTGCTTATTCTCGAGCTTTTCTCTGAAAGATCCTCTACTCTAAACCGTATTTAATTTCGTTGAAAACTAGGGTTTTTTCGGAGTTCTTTCTACACCTGTTTTAACCGATTTCCTTATGGTTAAACCTTTTCTCCTTGTTTACTTTGACCGATTTTATGTTCCTACTACTTTTTAACTTGACTCTGTTAAAAGCCCTAATTTTTAAAAGATTTTCATTACTTCGTTCCTATGTGTGCTAGCATGATTTTCTCTACTTCTTTTCTGTGTGGTAGCATGATTTTCTTTACTTTGCTTCTGTGTGTTAGCCTGTTTACCTGATTCTTGTTGATCTCTTGTGGTCTCCCATGCTTCGAATATGTTCTATTGAATCTTTAGCCTACTTATATCATCCCTATATGATTGTGTTTGGTCATCTCTGTCGACGCCCCCTTTTTCTCTAAAGCGAGATCGGGTTTACGACATTCGGGAAGATAACTCTATTGCAGTTTGGAAATTGGGTTTTTTTTTTTGAAGAGTCGCCACCTAATGATTAAGTGCATTAGGACACTAAGGGTTTTGAATTTGAAAACCAGAGTTCGGGTAAGGGCAAGAAATTATCTCGAGGGGAAGGTGTTAGGCACCCCTCAAGATCCACTAGTGTGGTTCCCGGCCATGCTATAATTGTGACTTTAAATGCAAACAACAAGTAGACAAGCAAGAATTACAAACACAATGAGGGATTTTCACATAATGGTTGCAAGGGATTAAGGAAATTATAGAAACTGAATTTTGATAGAGGAAGCAGTTTTAAAAGCTTGAATAAAAGAGTAAAAGAGAAATTTTTACATAGTTGTTGCAAGTTAAAAGCAGTTTAAAAGCTGAAGTTTGGCAAAAATAAAATGGACAAATAAGGGAAGGGGTCCTAGGTTTATACATAATATGGATCACCCCACCCAACACCCGGTAACCGTTTATACACGTGGTGTTATCGCGTGGTCATCATATCCATATCTACCCTTTCCCACCCCGTTAAGGTATTAAGCGCGAAATGGTATCGTTACCTATAGCATGCTATTACCCGTCCCAATCCTATCAGTCCCGGAGGCATTTGGGACTTCTAATCCTATCAAGGGAAGGAATTTTTGGGCTTTTTCAAGAGTTTAGAAAGGTAAAAATTCTAATGCGTCAAACAAAACATATAGGACAGTTATGAGGTACACATAACAATTAAAGTCTCACATAAGCCTCCTCAGAATCACGAAAATGTAGTTTAGCATGCCTTACATATACTGATTAGGTCTGAATTAAACTTAAACGTTAAGCGGACTGGTTCAACCCATATTTTTAGACAAGAAATCCACATTAGGTCCGCCTGGCTGCAATTATTGAAGACTGATAGAGTTACAGCTTTTACCCTAAGGCTTGCCTAGGTGAAACTAATAGACATGATATCTACTAGTTTCAGAAAAGAAGTAAACAAGTTACAGAAGAGTTGCCAGTTTTAACAGAATAATACAAGTTCTGCAATTGATAACGCATTATTACTGAAAGATTACCTTAAAACGAGTGAGGTAATTCAGAATTGATTGACAGTTCCTATAGGCATGTTTTCTAGCGTTGTTAATTTTAAACACTTTTATGGATATGGAAGAAAATGCAGAAAACCTACAACATGATATCTAGGTGTTGCATTTTTATTACGAACGTGACATCTGATTGCATTTGGTTATTAAGACCTATAAACATGTTTGCCTAATGAGGAATGGATATGCAACAATCAGAAAGGACCTATAGGCATATTTTCGACATGCAGAAATCCTATAGGCAGGGTATCTATATGAGAACATGCTGAGATTAGAAATCCTATAGACATGGTATTTATATGAGAACAAGCTGAAAATAGAAATCAATATAGCACTATAGACAGGTTATCTATATGAGAACATGCTGAAAAATAGAAATCCTATAGACAGGTTTTCTACGTGAGAACATGCTGAAAAATAGAAATCCTATAGACAGGTTTTCTACCCCCTTTTGCATACATGGTTACCCTCCCCTTTCTTCACTAAACCCCATAAGTTATTACAAATTATTACAGACCAAATGAATCAGGCAGAAAAATAAAATTACATCAGAAATTTAAGCTGCATCCAAGGAACCTAATTCAGACTCGATATCTAACAATATGAGATGAACCAACTTCCGGGGTCGATTTTCGAAGCCTTTCTCTTATTTGGGATGTGTCAAAGTTCCAAGGAACTTCAAGAGTTCCAGGCAGTGCTTACACCCCAAATGTTATTGTAGAACAGATTAAGGTGCAGTGTGGAAGTGCCAGCCCTCAAGTGTCCAAGTTCGGAGGGAACTCAAGGTTCCTAAAGCAAGGCTCACAAGAGGGGGGCAAGACTTAAGGACTAGGAGTAAGTGTAAGTGCAATGAGAGGGAATAAGGGGGGAGCCAGGGCAGGTTGGTGGTCATGCCTAGCAACTGGGCTGCTGGCACACCCCTGACCAGCTTGTCAGCTCAAAAAATTAGAGAGTTAGGACCTTTTGAAGGTCAGGTTCAGCCATGGACAGCAATTCATATGCTGCCAGGCTATACCTAAACTCTATACACATAAGGGAATAGGGGAATAGGAGATTGAAAGAGGCTAGGATCCAAAGGACCCAGTCTTAATCCATGACAACAACTTTGCATGTTGCCATGTCTTAAAATACAGCCCAAACACATAAAGGGAATGGGGATAGGGATTCATTGCAACAACAGATAGCAAGACATAAGTATTTATTTTTCTTAAAGCTGAACTCTATAAAGTAGTAAAAAGGAAGCTTGTAAGTAACATATTGTATTTGATGCTTGAATCAAAAGTAGGACATACCAGTTCAGAAGAACAAGTAGGGAGAAGCAGTAGATTTGGGGAAGCCAAATTACAATCAGGAAGCAAGAGTGTGAGTTTTAGAAGAGAGTTGATGATTTTAAAAATCGTCTGTGTGTTAATGAAAGAGCAGGGTATTTATAATTGAAAACAGGTGTAGCAAATAAGGCAAGGATCATAGTTTAGTAATAATTAAGGAACTATGTACTAATTAAAATCAATCAGCCGTTAGACTCTCTTTAATTAAGGAGTCCAAATTCAAACGGCAATGGGCAGAAGTTATTTAAGGAAGGGAAATCAAGTAAATATCTCGTGCAAGGTAGGCAAATAAGGGTAAATACATAGAAGACATTTAAGGTAAAAGTCTAGTGGTACTTGGTTTGTAAAACAAGGAAAAGGAATCAGTAAAATAACAAGTAAAGAATCCCATTGAAAGCTTTGCTCGAGTCAAAAAAGAGGTAAAGGAGAGTTTTAATTTAGGAAAAATTAGTAACAATCAAATAAGCAACATTAAAGGGATTCAGAATCAATTAACAGTTGGCAAAACATTTGGAAGAGAAGTTCTCGTATAAAACACATAGGCATGTCAAGCAAGAGGGTTTCAAAATCACAAACACAGAAAAAGGTTCAAATTCAATTCATAAACTCGAAGTGAGTCTGAGAGTTCAAGGTTTCAAAGTAGAACCCTTGTCCAAACATAAAACCAAATTAGTCAAAGAAAACCCTCAAATTTTAGGGTTTTTAAACTTGAATTTGACACAGAGATGAAGAGGCAAACCATTGAGATAGGCTCAGAGACTTTTTCAGAGTCTCATGAGAAGCATACAAGCACAATAGCAAAGAACATAGGAACCGATACAGGAATCAAGTTTCAAGAAAGCTTGAAAATTAAATGAGTTCAGGTAATGTAAACTTAAAGAAACATTCGATAAAACACATCTAAAAAGAATCCAAGCAAAGTCCGGTAAAGGCACCCAAAGGACTAAAACTCAGTAGGAAAACACAGTAGAAAAGCACATGAAATAGGCATGTGAGAGCATACCAGAAAAACTTCATAATACGGCAAATATAAGAACACACGAAAAGGCATGCGAATCAGAAAAGAGCAAATAAGGACATAGCAGGGGTTGATTCTCACCAAGAAAAGGAGAAGAAGAAGAGTCAGAAACATTGTAAGAACTTTCCAGAAACCCTAATCGAAAGGAAGTGCCTTTTGAAAGAAAATCGAAGAAAACGTTTAAGCAACTTAAGCAACAGTGCAAACATGTAACAGATCTAAAATAATCGGAGAGAACCTCGATATTTATGGTTCCAGATGAACCCTAGAAATGAGAAAGGCTTCAAAAATACTCGATCTAAGCCGGATAATGTCATAAACAGGCTCAAAAGACCAGAGCCACTGGAGCAAGGCCGGAGATGGCCGGAACTTCGAATCAGTGAAGGCCTGAGTGAAGACCTTCGAGGTCTGGCCTCGATCCTTCGAACAACAGGCATGCAGAAGCCATAGGAGGTGGGTATAGGCTGTCCATGGCCTGAGAAGCCATGGACGCCAGTGAAATCATGGTGGAACAAGGTAGGGGAACGCTAGGGTTCCGGGGAGGGCTAGAGAGAGTTTGAGAGATGAGAGTTCAAAGGCGGCGTATCTGATAGAATAGATTAGGGTTGGGGGGGAGGGGTATGGAAATTAAAAAGGAATGAGCGGATCATGGCCGTTGATCAGAATGATCAACGACCAAGATTAAAAGAGGAAACGGGCGGGTCTGAAGTGGGTTGTGGGTTTGGGTTGGAATTTTAAATTGGGTCGTTTGATTAGGGGTGGAATTGGGGGTTAAATTGAGGCTACAATTGCAATTGGAAATGGCTATGTATTAAATAACCAATTTCTCCCCTCTAATTTATATAAAAATGATAAAATGATTTTAAACAATAGTGCCAGATGAGTTGGAAGAGTACAAATATTCATAGCTGATCTGTCATTAAGAAACACTCTCTGAAGGCTCAAAAACAAAGGAGTTGACTATATGTCTTCAAAGGTTAGTAGTTTGTTTATCTGTTTGTTCATTCTTCAACTATGGGCTGCCGCTGTTGTTACAGGGCGAAAGATAGGAATCTATGAGATTAAGAAAGGAGATTTCTCTGTTAAGATCACTAATTATGGTGCCAGAATAATCTCTGTTCTTCTTCCTGATAAGCATGGTATGTGTATAAAGTGTACTGTTTTCTGCTACTCCTTGAAGACATTAGTCTTATTTTGCCTTTGATCCTTTCCAGGAAAAACTTGGTGATGTTGTTAGTGGATATGACACCATCGAGGAATACAAGGTTAGTTCACTTTCTTTATTGTGTTTAGATGCATCTATTCGAGTTTGTTACTGATAGTTTT
>NC_031999.1:9370009-9375915 GCF_001879085.1 Nicotiana attenuata
AGGGTCATATGACTCTCTTCTTTAAGAAGAGTTAGACCCACTAAGCTCGAATTCATGTTTGCAACCACAAATTCTAGATTGAAACACAAAATTAACCCAAATAACAAATACCCAATCTCAATCTCACCCTAGAATGCAACACCCATTAACTACCCACTCTAGGGTTGAGCCACAACCCTAGCTAATGGGTTTAGCTAGACATAATTAAAGAAGAAACAGTAGAAATAGATGATGGAAATAACATAATGATTGATTACTAATTAAAAATTATGATATTGAAGAGGAAAATTGCCAAAATAGGCTACAAAGTACTTCTCACGAGCGCAGCTCTTGTTCAGAATCTAAAACTTGACCTAAAAATGGTAAAAAGATCTATTTATACCGAGCTGGAAATTTTGGAAAAAAATACCCCTGCCGGGTTAGCGCGGACCACGCAAAAAGGTAGCGCGGCCACGTAGGCTCTTTGAACTCTCAAATCTCATCTCTGAAGTTTGGGGCCGCGGACCGCGCAGAAATGTAGTGCGGCCGCGGCGGAGGGTTGGTGCGGACCGCACAGAAATGGTGCGCGGCCGCATAGCTTGACTTGGCCAAATCTCCATGTCTCTGAATCTCCTTCACGCGGACCGCACTGATATGTAGCGCGGCCGCGTGGGGCTTAAGCCTGCACTGGTGGTTCTTTGAACTTTCCTTGCGCGGACCGCGCAGAAATGGAGCGCGGCCGCGTGGCTTGCACCTCAATTTACCCCTCTCTGAATCTCCTTGCGCGGCCGCGTGGCATATCAGTGCGGTCCGCTCTAGATCTTCCTGTTCCTCACTTCACTTGTTCTTGACACTTGGCAGGTTTCACTCCATTTTGAGCCGATCTTTGACATTTGTCATCTTGTCGCTCAAACCTGCAATCAAGCGCAACTTGTAAGCCTTTTGGGACTATTCTGTGGCAATTTTTAACAAAAGCAATAGCAAGTAAGGGGTATAATCATGGTAAAATCCTAACTTATCAGGAGACAGTGCTTAGTCTCGGAAGGCAGAAAGGTAGCCTTATGCAATGCAAGAAAATGCAGGATGGAGACAGTGATTAGTCTCGGAAGGCAGAAAGGTAGGCTTATGCAATGCAAGAAAATGCAGGATGGAGGCAGTGCTTAGTCTCGGAAGGCAGAAAAGTAGCCTTCTGCAAAAATGCAGGAATTAAAAGGGCGAATAGTAATGGAATCTCTTAGCTGGTAGATGATAGCTGATAGCTTATTGCATCATTGTGGCTTCTGGGGATGTTGTGTACGGATAGCATTTGTAAATAGGTGATGATTCAGAGAAGTTTCATTCTTGAGAAAGTATGAGTGCATAAATATATCTAATGACATTGCGAATTGAGTGCCTGCATCCAAAGAAAAATCGTGAGTTTTGTAAAAGGGGGAAGGTTAGTTCGTCTTCCCGTGGCCTTTGCTCGTCCTGCTTGACGTTGTGTATCATTGGGGTAGCGTTGCTAAACACAACAATTTGGATAATAGTCATGCATGATTTAGTAAGATAATGTAATGTAAATACATAATTGAAAATAATAGTCTTCTTTTTAGATCAACCGACGACTGCGACGCGGTTCAAGACATTGCAACCTCTCTTGCTTCGGAATTTTGAGGGTCCTCCTCCAAATTTTGCCCCAGTTTACTGGGATGGTGCTTCCGACGGCTGCGTGCGACGAATGGCTGAAAATGAACTTCGGAATTTTGAGGGTCCTCCTCAAAATTCTGCCCCAGTTTCCAATGTCGGGGGAAATGAAAATTTTGTTGAATTGTGACCGAACCCATAGGGCTACCTACGTATCCCCTCTTAAACGGGAATCAGGTCGGGCGTAGTTCAGATTATATCATAGAGGAAAGCAGAAAGATTACACATAGTAGCTCTTGACTGCATCTGAGTTGATTGGCTTTGGCTAGACTTCTCTATCCATTTCTGCGAGTATGAGGGCTCCTCCGGTTAGAACCCGATGAACCATGTACGGACCCTGCCAATTAGGAGAGAACTTTCCTTTGGCTTCGTCTTGATGCGGAAAAAATCTTCTTCAGTACTAACTACCCTGGCGCGAACTGTCTTGGCCTGACTCTCTTGTTGAAGGCTCTGGTCATTCTATTCTGATAAAGCTGACCATGGCAAACTGCATTCAGTCTTTTCCCGTCTATAAGGGCTAATTGCTCATAGCAACTTTTTACCCATTCTGCATCTTCAAGTTCTTCTTCCTGCATTATTCTCAGGGAGGGAATCTCCACTTCGGCTGGGATGACTGCCTCGGTGCCGTAAACCAACATATAAGGAGTCGCCCCAGTTGATGTGCGGACGGTGGTACGGTATCCCAATAGAGCAAATGATAGCTTCTCATGCAACTGCTTGTGTTTTTCTATCATTTTCCTTAGTATCTTTTTGATGTTCTTGGTGGCTGCTTCTACAACTCCATTCATCTGAGGTCTGTAGGCTGTAGAATTCTTGTGCTTGATCCTGAAGGTTTCACACATTGCTTTCATCAGGTCACTGTTGAGATTGGAACCATTATCAGTGATATTGACTCTGGGACGCCGAATCGGCAAATGATACGATCGCGGACAAAGTCTTCCACGACCTTCTTGGTCACTGCCTTATATGATGCTGCTTCAACCCATTTGGTGAAATAATCAATTGCCACTAGAATGAACCTGTGCCCGTTTGATGCGGCAGGCTCGATAGGTCCGATGACATCCATTCCCTAAGCGGCGAACGACCATGGTGAGCTTGTTGCATTGAGCTTGTTAGGAGGCACCTTTATAATGTCTGCATGGATTTGGCAACGATGACATTTCCGAACATACTGGATGCAGTCAGTCTCCATAGTCATCAAGAAATTACCAGCTCAGAGTATTTTCTTGGCTAAGACAAAACCATTCATATGCGGACCACAGGTCCCTGCATGAACTTCTTCCAACAACCCGGATGCTTCCTTTGCTTCGACACATCTTAGCAGTCCCAAATCGGGAGTCCTACTGTACGGGATTCCTCCGCTATGAAAGAAGTGATTGGATAACCTCCGCAGTGTGCGCTTTTGAGTAGTGTTTGCAAGTTCTGGATACTCTCCTGTTGACAGATACTTCTTAATGTCATGAAACCATGGTTTTCCATCTGCTTCTTCCTCGACATGAGCACAGTAGGTGGGTTGATCCTGGATTTTTACTGGGATGGGATCAATGAAGTTCTTATCCGAATGTTGAATCATTGATGATAGAGTGGCCAATGCATCGGCGAACTCATTCTGTACTCTGGGCACATGCCATAATTCTGTCTTTGTAAACCACATCCTCAATTCTTGTACGTGATGTAAATATGGGAGTATCTTGGAGTTCTTGGTTGCCCATTCTTCCAGAACCTGATGTATGAGCAAGTCGGAATCCCCAATCACTAGTAACTCCTGAACGTTCATGTCAATGGCCAGCTTGAGCCCCAAGATGCAGGCTTCATACTCGGCCATGTTGTTGGTGCACGGGAACCTGAGTTTGGTGGACACCAGATAATGCTGACCTATTTCTGATACTAGAACTGCTCCTATGCCAACGCCTTTAAAGTTTGCTGCTCCGTCGAAGAACATTCTCCAGCCATCATAGGATTCTGCAAGGTCTTCCCCAATGAAAGAAACCTCCTCATCGGGAAAATACGTCTTTAGAGGCTCGTATTCTCCGCCCACGGGGTTTTCGACAAGATGATCGGCTAGTGCCTGTCCTTTGATTGCTTTCTGAGTCACAAAGACGATATCAAACTCACTCAGCAGGATTTGCCATTTGGCTAGCTTTCCCATGGGCATGGGCTTCTGAAAGATGTACTTCAGTGGATCCATCCTTGATATGAGATAAGTAGTATAGGCACAGAAATAATGCCTTAACTTCTGAGCTACCCACAACAGGTGCGCTCTGATAGAGAATACCGGGCCTCGTACGGGGTGAACTTCTTACTGAGATAGTAGATGGCTTGCTACTTTCTCCCCGTTTCATCGTATTGTCCCAGAACACAACCGAATGCTCCATCCAATACTGCAAGGTAGAGCAATAGAGGTCTACCTGGTTTGGGCTGAACCAAGACGGGCGGCATTGACAGGTATTCCTTGATTCTGTCAAATGCTTTATGGCAATCATCAGTCCATTTGGTAGCAGCATCCTTCTTCAACATTTTAAAGATGGGTTCACAAATGACAGTGGATTGAGCTATGAACCGGATCATATAGTTGAGTCTCCCCAGGAAACTCATAACCTCTTTCTTGTTCTTTGGAGGTGGTAATTCTTGAATGGCTTTGACCTTTGATGGATCGAGTTCTATTCACCATCGACTTACGATGAACCCAAGCAGTTTTCCAGCTGGAACCCCAAATGCACACTTGGCGGGATTCAGTTTCAAGTTGTACCTTCTCAATCTGTTGAAGAACTTTCTTAAATCCTCCATGTGGTTGGTGGCTTTCATGGATTTAATGATGACATCATCTACATACACCTCGATCTCCCTGTGTATCATGTCATGGAAAATAGTAGTCATGGCCCTCATGTAGGTGGCCCCAGCATTCTTTAATCCAAACGACATCATCATATAACAATACATTCCCCACGGCGTAATGAAAGTCGTTTTCTCCGCGTCTTCTTCGTCCATCCATATCTGATGGTACCCAGCAAAACAATCAAAGAATGACTACAGCTCGTGCTTGGCGCAGTTGTCAATCAGGATGTGTATGTTCGGCAAGGGGAAGTCGTCTTTCGGACTGGCCCGATTGAGGTCCTGGTAGTCGACACAGACTCTGACCTTCCCATCCTTCTTTGGCACTGGCACAATGTTGGCTAACCATGTTGGGTACTCCACTACCCTGAGGACCTTGGCTTTGACTTGCTTGGTGACTTCTTCCTTGATTTTCAGACTCATGTCTGGCTTGATTTTTTGAGCTTCTACTTTACCGGCGGACACGTCGGATCTGTTGGCAGTTTGTGAGCTACAATAGATGTACTGAGACCGATCATATCATCATATGACCAGGCAAATATGTCCTCATATTCTTTTAAGAACTCCGTGTACTCTTTCTTTTCTGATGGTGATAGGTGAACACTGATGCGCGTTTCCTTGACATTCTCTGCATTCCCCAGGTTGACGACCTCGGTTTCGTCCAAGTTAGACTTAGGCATATTCTCAAAGTTCTCAACTTCTTTAATGATCTCTTCTGGTATCTCATCCTCTTCTGAGTCTATATCCGTTTGTTGCGTTATCTCTTCGCATGTCACATTCATCGGTTCATCAAGATAAGTAATAGTAATGCTGTATAAAAGTAAAATAAATGACAGAGAGAAAAATAATAAGAGCGAGACATATATAAGAAACTGAAATGCTTTGATAAATTCCAAAATTGTTTTGAACATCGGAGCTTTTTTCAAAATTTAAAGATAATACTGAAGGGAAATCAACTAGCGAAAAGTAAAAGATAATGCATAATGCTTTGTTCAGCCTTGCTACCCCGAAGCTCTCCGAGCCTTGGTGGTTCTGATGGACCAATTGTTGAGGCGCTCCCCTCGGCTCACCGCTTGTATGGAAGGCCCTTCCTCCCCTTCCTCCTCGAAAATGACTTGACAGTCCATATCGTCATCTTTCAAAAATAAGTTCTTCATTGCGCCAATGTTTCATCTTCCTCTGACCCATATAAGATGTCCACCGGCTGGAAAGTCTGCTCCAGGCGGGGTATCGGGTGCTCCAGCGGATAGTAAGGGCCGCACCATGGTGGCGACCAGTTCCTGAATTCTTGCCAAGTGTATCCATACCCTAACCCGAAAGTGGTGCCATGCTTCTTCAGTTTGATAGGCTTGGTGATTCCCTAGAGGTTCTTGCCGAGCCCTTTGCCAGGTTCATACCCGCTCCAGTTTTAG
>NC_031999.1:9376073-9378412 GCF_001879085.1 Nicotiana attenuata
TAAGTTGTATGATGCTGGGATGTCTATTACTTGAAAATCAACATCGAACCAAGTTGGTCCCATTTGCAAACATAAACTGATTTCCCCAATAGTGGACCTTTGGGAGCCATCGAAAGATTTGACGTTGATAGCCCCATCCTTGATTTCATGCAGACTCTTCCTCGAATGGTTCTGACGGGGTCACCAGTGGACAAATGTTGAGGCTGGACCCTCCGTCAATCAAAGTCCTGGTGATGAAATAGTCCTCGCAATGCACAGTGATGTGCAACGCTTTGTTGTGGCCTAAACCTTCAAGGGGCAACTCATCCTCGTGGAAAGTGATCTTATGACTCTCCAATATCTGCCCGACGATGTTTGTCATCTCTCCTCCAGTTATGTTCTGGGTACATACACGTCGCTCAGTATCTTCATCAGGGCGTTCTTGTGTGTCTCGGAGCTTTGCAGTAGAGCCAGAATGGAGATCTGTGCTGGTGTTTTGTTTAATTGGTCGACAACTGAGTATTCTTTTGCCTGTATCTTCCGCCAGAGATCATCGGACCCAGTTTCAATAGGCCGTCCAGAGGCCTGCTTACTTGATTCAACTAAGTGCTCCGGAGTATAAATTCTGCCAGTCCTGGTCATACCCTACGCTGCAATTGCTTCTCCAGACCTAGTCTTTCCCTTCCTTCTTTCCTCGGCGGTGTAATCCCAAGGAATGGCCTGTGTATGGAATGGCGACACAGGAATGGGCACTCTCGTTTTGGGAGGCAACACAACAACTTCGAATGGTGCAGGTGCTTTTGGAGACCCAAACTCCACCTCAATTGGCTCTGCAGTCTTTATGGAGGACGGTGTTTCAAACTCAAGAGGCACGGACATGTTTACTTCAGCATCCCCAGAGGGTTGGATCTGGACTACGATTGGATTTAGTGTGACTGTTGGTTTCTTGGGCTCGTCACCTTCGGCAATTAATCCAATTGACCCTTTGGGGTCCCAATCATCTTCTACTTCGATCATATGCACACCACCACCCTTATGATCAGGCAAAGGATTGTTGTGAACATTAAGAGCAAGTTCCTTGGCCACGATGATTTTGTTGTCAATTAGAGCTTGGATTTTGTCTTTCAGGGATCGGCACTCATCAATGGTATGCCCTTTCATGCCGGAATGGTATGCAAAGATTTTGTTTGGATTGACCCATTGGGAAGGATTTTCTGGAGTTATGGCAGGGATTGGGGTGACGTAACCGGATGCTTTGAGTCTTTCATATAGTTGGTCGATTGGCTCGGCGATGGCGGTGTATTGCTTGGGAGGTCTACAGTCGAAATTAGGGCGTGGCCTGGGGAAGTTTTGGCGGGCGGGGGGTGATTGGTAGTGAGCGTTATAGGCTTGGTAGACGGGTGCAGTTTGGGAATATCTTGGTGAGGTAGGTTGATATGTGGGGGAGGGGGATGATTGGTAAGCATGAATTTGGTAAGAGGGCGGAGGTGCTTGGTAATTGGGGATAGGCTGGTATGTGAGAGGGGGTACCGGGTAGGCTTGGTATTTTACTGGGGACTTGGTTCTCTGTGCAACCATCACGGCACTCATGTCCTTTTTCTTGGACGCGCCACCAGATTGTAGGGCTTTGTTGGTAGCCTGCAGTGCTTCAAAATTAGTGACCGTACCGCTCTTAATGCCTTCCTCAATCCTTTCTCCTAGATTGATGATATCGGAGAATTTCTGGCCCTTTATCAACATTAACCTCTCATAATACTGCGGATCTTGAGCTCGGATGAAAAATCGGTTCATCTGTTCTTCCTCTAAGGCCGGCCTGACCTTAGCAGCCTCGGATCCCCATCGAGTAGCATACTCGTGGAATGTCTCAGTGGGTTTCTTTTTTAGATTCTGGATGTAGAAGATATCTGGTGCATTTTCTGTATTGAACCTGAACCTGTCCATGAAATCGGACGCCATTCTAACCTAGCTCGTCCACTTCTTGGGATCTTGGCTAATGTACCAAGATAGCGCATCGCCTTTCAAACTTCTCATGAAGAGTTTCATGCGAATCTTTTCATCTCTTCCTATGCCGACCAGCTTATCACAGTATGTCCTCAGATGGACTCTGGGATCCCCCGAGCCGTCAAACATTTCGAACTTGGGAGGTTTGTACCCCTCGGGAAGTTCGACGTCTGGCTGAATGCAAAGATCCTTATAATTCAGCCCTTCAATGCCTTTGTTTCCTTCAACGCCCTGGACTCAGCTAGTCAATTTCTTGAGCTCGGCTGCCAGGTTTTTGATGAGAGAGTCTTTGTAATCAGACTCCGGTGTGTTTGTAATGGGTTGAGTGTATTGTGGTAGGGTTTCCACATAGATGGGAG